>NC_092087.1:86415863-86429481 GCF_045679555.1 Salvelinus alpinus | reverse complement strand
AGAAAATGAACAACAATGAGAAATGTTTAGATGAAGATTGCAAAAATCTAAGAAAGAAATTGAGAAACCTGTCCAACCAAAAACATAGAGACCCGGAAAACCTGAGTCTACGCCATCACTATGGTTAATCACTAGAACAATACAGAAATACACTACGGAAAAAGAATGAACAGCACGTCAGAAATCAGCTCAATGTAATTGAAGAATCCATAGACTCTAACCACTTCTGGGAAAATTGGAAAACACTAAACAAACAACAACACGAAGAATTATCGATCCAAAATGGAGATGTATGGGTAAACCACTTCTCCAATCTTTTTGGCTCTATAAAAAAGAACAAAGAGCAAAAACATATACATGATCAAATACAAATCTTAGAATCAACTATTAAAGACTACCAGAACCCACTGGATTCTCCAATTACCTTGAATGAGCTACAGGACAAAATAAAAACACTCCAACCCAAAAACCCCAAAAGGCCTGTGGTGTTGATGGTATCCTTAATGAAATGATCAAATATACAGACAACAAATTCCAATTGGTTATATTAAAACTCTTTAACATCGTCCTTAGCTCTGGCATCTTCCCCAATATTTGGAACCAAGGACTGATCACCCCAATCCACAAAAGTGGAGACAAATTTGACCCCAATAACTACCGTGGGATATGCATCAACAGCAACCTTGGCAAAATCCTCTGCATTATCATTAACAGCAGACTCGTACATTTCCTCAGTGAAAACAATGTACTGAGCAAATGTCAAATTGGCTTTTTACCAAATTACCATACAACAGACCATGTATTCACCCTGCACACCCTAATTAACAAACAAACAAACCAAAACAAAGGCAAAGTCTTCTCAAGCTTTGTTGATTTCAAAAAAGCCTTCGACTCAATTTGGCATGAGGGTCTGCTATACAAATTGATGGAAAGTGGTGTTGGGGTTAAAACATACGACATTATAAAATCCATGTACACATAAAACAAGTGTGCGGTTAAAATAGGCAAAAAACACACAAATTTCTTCCCACAGGGCCGTGGGGTGAGACAGGGATGCAGCTTAAGCCCCACCCTCTTCAACATATATACAGTGGGGAGAACAAGTATTTGATACACTGCCGATATTGCAGGTTTTCCTACTTACAAAGCATGTAGAGGTCTGTAATTTTTATCATAGGTACACTTCAACTATGAGAGACGGAATCTAAAACAAAAATCCAGAAAATCACATTGTATGATTTTTAAGTAATTAATTAGCATTTTATTGCATGACATAAGTATTTGATACATCAGAAAAGCAGAACTTAATATTTAGTACAGAAACCTTTGTTTGCAATTACAGAGATCATACGTTTCCTGTAGTTCTTGACCAGGTTTGCACACACTGCAGCAGGGATTTTGGCCCACTCCTCCATACAGACCTTCTCCAGATCCTTCAGGTTTCGGGGCTGTCGCTGGGCAATACGGACTTTCAGCTCCCTCCGAAGATTTTCTATTGGGTTCAGGTCTGGAGACTGGCTAGGCCACTCCGGGACCTTGAGATGCTTCTTACGGAGCCACTCCTTAGTTGCCCTGGCTGTGTGTTGCGGGTCGTTGTCATGCTGGAAGACCCAGCCACGACCCATCTTCAATGCTCTTACTGAGGGAAGGAGGTTGTTGGCCAAGATCTCGCGATACATGGCCCCATCCATCCTCCCCTCAATACGGTGCAGTCGTCCTGTCCCCTTTGCAGAAAAGCATCCCCAAAGAATGATGTTTCCACCTCCATGCTTCACGATTGGGATGGTGTTCTTGGGGCTGTACTCATCCTTCTTCTTCCTCCAAACACGGCGAGTGGAGTTTAGACCAAAAAGCTCTATTTTTGTCTCATCAGACCACATGACCTTCACCCATTCCTCCTCTGGATCATCCAGATGGTCATTGGCAAACTTCAGACGGGCCTGGACATGCGCTGGCTTGAGCAGGGGGACCTTGCGTGCGGTGCAGTATTTTAATCCATGACGGCGTAATGTGTTACTAATGGTTTTCTTTGAGACTGTGGTCCCAGCTCTCTTCAGGTCATTGACCAGGTCCTGCCGTGTAGTTCTGGGCTGATCCCTCACCTTCCTCATGATCATTGATGCCCCACGAGGTGAGATCTTGCATGGAGCCCCAGACCGAGGGTGATTGACCGTCATCTTGAACTTCTTCCATTTTCTAATAATTGCGCCAACAGTTGTTGCCTTCTCACCAAGCTGCTTGCCTATTGTCCTGTAGCCCATCCCAGCCTTGTGCAGGTCTACAATTTTATCCCTGATGTCCTTACACAGCTTTCTGGTCTTGGCCATTGCGGAGAGGTTGGAGTCTGTTTGATTGAGTGTGTGGACAGGTGTCTTTTATACAGGTAATGAGTTCAAACAGGTGCAGTTAATACAGGTAATGAGTGGAGAACAGGAGGGCTTCTTAAAGTAAAACTAACAGGTCTGTGAGAGCCGGAATTCTTACTGGTTGGTAGGTGATCAAATACTTATGTCATGCAATAAAATGCAAATTAATTATTTAAAAATCATACAATGTGATTTTCTGGATTTTTGTTTTAGATTCCGTCTTTCACAGTTGAAGTGTACCTATGATAAAAATTACAGACCTCTACATGCTTTGTAAGTAGGAAAACCTGCAAAATCGGCAGTGTATCAAATACTTGTTCTCCCCACTGTATCAACGAATTGGGGCGGGCACTAGAAAAGTCTGCAGCACCCGGCATCACCCTACTAGAATCTGAAGTCAAATGTCTACTGTTTGCTGATGATCTGGTGCTTCTATCACCAACCAAGGAGGGCCTACAGCAGCACCTAGATATTCTGCACAGATTCTGCCAGATCTGGGACCTGACAGTAAATCTCAGTAAGACCAAAATAATGGTGTTCCAAAAAATGTCCAGTCGCCAGGACCACAAATACAAATTCCATCTAGACACCATTGCCCAAGAGCACACAAAACAACTATACATACCTCGGCCTAAACATAAGAGCCACAGGTAACTTCCACAAAGCTGTGAACGATCTGAGAGACAAGGCAAGAAGGGCATTCTATGCCATCAAAAGGAACATAAAATTCAACATACCAGTTAGGATCTGGCTAAAAATACTTGAATCAGTTACAGAACCCATTGCCCTTTATGGCTGACGAGGCCTAGGGTCCGCTCACCAAACAAGAATTCACAAAACGGGACAAACACCAAATTGAGACTCTGCATGCAGAATTCTGCAAAAATATCCTCCGTGTACAATGTAGAACACCAAATAATGCATGCAGAGCAGAATTAGGCCGATACCCGCTAATTATCAAAATCCAGAAAAGAGCTGTTAAACTCTACAACCACCTAAAAGGAAGCGACCTTCCATAACAAAGCCATCACCTACAGAGAGATGAAACTGGAGAAGAGTCCCCTAAGCAAGCTGGTCCTGGGGTTCTGTTCACAAACAAAAACACACCCCACAGAGCCCCAGGACAGCAACATAATTAGACCCGACCAAATCATGAGAAAACAAAAAGATAATTACTTGGCACATTGGAAAGAATTAACAAAAAAAAACAGAGCAAACTAGAATGCTATTTGGCCCTAAACAGAGAGTACACAGTGGCAGAATACCTGACCACTGTGACTGACCCAAACTTAAGGAAAGCTTTGACTATGTACAGACTCAGTGAGCATAGCCTTGCTATTGAGAAAGGCCGCCATTGGCAGACCTGGCTCTCAAGAGAAGACAGGCTATGTGCACACAGCCCACAAAATGAGGTGGAAACTGAGCTGCATTTCCTAACCTCCTGCCCAATGTATGATCATATTAGAGACACATATTTCCCTCAGATTACACAGATCCACAAAGAATTCGAAATCAAACCCAGTTTTGATAAACTCCCATATCTACTGGGTGAAATACTACAGTGTGCCATCACAGCAGCAAGATTTGTGACCTGTTGCCACAAGAAAAGGGCAACGAGTGAAGAACAAACACCATTGTAAATACAACCCCTATTTATGTTTATTTATTTTCCCGTTTTCCTTAACCCTTTGTACATCGTTACAACACTGTATATATACATAATATGACATTTGAAATGTCTTTATTCTTTTGTAACATCTGTGAGTGTAATGTTAACTGTTTTTCTTGTTTATTTCACTTTTGTATATTATCTACCTCACTTGCTTTGGCAATGTTAACATATGTTTCCCATGCCAATAAAGCCCCTTGAATTGAATTGAGAGAGAAGGATGGAGAGAGAGATAACAGAGAGAGAGAGAGAGCGAGATGGGTATAAAAGAGAGAAAGGGGGGGTAAGAGAGAGAGAGGGGGATGAGAGAGGGGGGATAAGAGAGGGAGAGAGACAGATAGAGAGACAGATAAAGAGAGATACGAGAGGGAGAGAAAATAGATTGGAGAGAGGGGGATAAGAGCGAGAACGTGAAAGAGAGGGGGGTAAGAGAGAGAGAAAGGGGATAAGAGAGAGAAGGATAAGAGAAAAAGGGGATAAAAGAGAGGTAAAGAGAGAGGGATAAAATATATTGGAGAGAGGGGTTAAGAGAGCGAGAGAGATAAAAGAGGGAGAGAAAGAGAGAGAGAAAGATAAGAGATTGGAGAGAGGGGGGATAAGAGCAAGAGAGAGCGAGAGAGAGAGAGAGTGAGAGAAAGGGGGATAAGAGAGAGAGAGATGGGCATAAGCGAGAGAGGGGGGATGATAGAGAGAGAGAGGGATAAGAGAGAGAGAGAGCGAGGGGGATAAGAGAGAGAAAAAGGATAAAAGAGGGGATAAGACAGAGAGAGAGGGGGATGAGAGAGGGAGATGAGAGAGAGAGAGAGAGAGGGGGATAAGAGAGGGAGAGAGAGGGGGGGGAGAGGGGGGGATAAGAGAGGGAGAGGGGGATAAGAGGGAGAGAGAGAAAGAGGGAGAGAGATAAAAGAATGAGAGAGAGTGGGATAAGAGAGAGAGGGGGAATAATCGAGAGAGTGGGATAAAAGAGAGAGGGGGGGCTAAGAGAGAGAGGGGGCCTCCCGAGTGGCGCAGTGGTCTAAGGCACTAGAGCTCCTGGTTCGAGTCCAGGCTCTGTCGCAGCCGGCCGCGACCGGGAGACCCATGGGGCAGCACACAATTGGCCCAGCATTGTCCGGGATAGGGGAGGGTTTGGCCGGCAGGATGTCCTTGTCCCATCGCGCACTAGCGACTCCTGTGGCGGGCCGGGCGCAGTACACGGTGACACGGTCGCCAGGTGTACGGTGTTTCCTCCGACACATTGGTGCGGCTGGCTTCCGGTTTGAGGGAATTGTGTCAAGAAGCAGTGCGGCTTGGTTGGGTCGTGTTTCGGAGGACACACAGCTCTCGGCCTTCGCTGCTCCCGAGTCCGTTCGGGAGTTGCAGCAATGAGACAAGACTGTAACTACCAATTGGATACCACAAAATGGGGGAGAAAAAGGTGTATAAAAAATATATATATAAAAATAAATGAAGAGAGGGGGATGAGAGAGAGAGAGAGGGGGATGAGAGAGAGAGAGAGAGAGAGAGAGAGAGAGGGGATCGGAAGGATTGATATTATAAGAAAGAAGAGAAACCACACAATTCATTTGGAGGAAGTGGTGGAGCGAGAAAGAGAGAGAGAGAGAGACGTCGTCAACGTGGCCACTTCATAGAGACGACGACCGTATGAACTCTGTGTCTGGGTCGTTGCCATGGAGCTATGCTTCCTTTAACCATCAGTTCAACCCACACTGCTACTGAGAGAGATACTTTTTTGTCTTACATTAATGAGACATCCGCATTATACTAAAACCACCACATTACCCCCCTTTAAGCCCCTCCCCCCACCAGAACCTCAACACAATCACATTACACAGTACTATGCAGTACACAATCCAATCCTTACAAAGGAGAGATATAAATAGAGATATGTTTCCCCTTTTATATTTATTACATTTCTACTATTGACTGTTGCCATTTTATTGTTGTTTTTTTAATTTAATTGTTTGCTTTATTTGTATTATTTGCTACCATTTAATATTATTCTTCATTATTTTATTACAATGTATATATTGTTGCTTTGGCAATATTGATGCAATGTTTTTCATGCCAATAAAGCAGCTTGAATTTGAGAAAGAAAGAAAGAAAGAAAGAAAGAAAGAAAGAAAGAAAGAGAGAGAGAGAGAGAGAGAGAGAGAGAGAGAGAGAGAGAGAGAGAGAGAGAGAGAGAAAGAGAGAGAGAAAGAGAGAGAGAAAGAGAGATAGAGAGAGATCAACGAATTGGCGCGGGCACTAGAACAGTCTGCAGCACCCGGTCTCACCCTACTAGAATCCGAAGTCAAATGCCTACTGTTTGCTGATGATCTGGTACTTCTGTCACCAACCAAGGAGGGACTACAGCAGCACCTAGATCTTCTGCACAGATTCTGTCAGACCTGGGCCCTGACAGTAAATCTCAGTAAGACCAAAATAATGGTGTTCCAAAAAAGGTCCAGTCGCCAGGACCACAAATTCCATCTAGACACCGTTGCCCTAGAGCACACAAAAAACTATACATACCTCGGCCTAAACATCAGCACCACAGGTAACTTCCACAAAGCTGTGAACGATCTGAGAGACAAGGCAAGAAGGGCATTCTATGCCATCAAAAGGAACATAAATTTCAACATACCAATTAGGATCTGGCTAAAAATACTTGAATCAGTCATAGAGCCCATTGCCCTTTATGGTTGTGAGGTCTGGGGTCCGCTCACCAACCAAGATTTCACAAAATGGGGCAAACACCAAATTGAGACTCTGCATGCAGAATTCTGCAAAAATATCCTCCGTGTACAACGCAGAACACCAAATAATGCATGCAGAGCAGAATTAGGCCGATACCCACTAATTATCAAAATCCAGAAAAGAGCCGTTAAATTCTACAACCACCTAAAAGGAAGCGATTCCCAAACCTTCCATAACAAAGCCATCACCTACAGAGAGATGAACCTGGAGAAGAGTCCCCTAAGCAAACTGGTCCTAGGGCTCTGTTCACAAACACAAACACACCCCACAAAGCCCCAGGACAACAGCACAATTAGACCCAACCAAATCATGAGAAAACAAAAAGATAATTACTTGACACATTGGAAAGAATTAACAAAAAAACAGAGCAAACTAGAATGCTATTTGTCCCTAAACAGAGAGTACACAGTGGCAGAATACCTGACCACTGTGACTGACCCAAACTTAAGGAAAGCTTTGACTATGTACAGACTCAGTGAGCATAGCCTTGCTATTGAGAAAGGCCGCCGTAGGCAGACATGGCTCTCAAGAGAAGACAGGCTATGTGCACATTGCCCACAAAATGAGGTGGAAACCGAGCTGCACTTCCTAACCTCCTGCCCAATGTATGACCATATTAGAGACACATATTTCCCTCAGATCACACAGATCCACAAAGAATTCAAAAACAAATCCAATTTTGATAAACTCCCATATCTACTGGGTGAAATTCCACAGTGTGCCATCACAGCAGCAAGATTTGTGACCTGTTGCCACAAGAAAAGGGCAACCAGTGAAGAACAAACACCATTGTAAATACAACCCATATTTATGCTTACTTATTTTAACTTGTGTGCTTTAACCATTTGTACATTGTTACAACACTGTATATATTTAATATGACACTCATAATGTCTTTATTGTTTTGAAACTTCTGTATGTGTAATGTTTACTGTTAATTCCTTTTGTTTGTTTCACTTTTGTGTATTGTCTACCTCATTTGCTTTGGCAATGTTAACACGTTTCCCATGCCAATAAAGCCCCTTGAATTGAATTGAATTGAATTGAATTGAGAGAGAGAGAGAGAGAGAGAGAGAGAGAGAGAGAAAAGAGAGAGAGAGAAAAGAGAGAGAGAGAGAAAAGAGAGAGAGAGAGAAAAGAGAGAGAGAGAGAAGAGAGAGAGAGAAAATAGAGAAAAGAGAGAGAGAAAAGAGAGAAAAGAGAGAGAGAGAGAGAGCGAGAGAGAAAAGAGAAAGAGAGAGAGAGAGAGAAAGAAAGAGAGAGCGAGAGAGAAAGAGAAATAGAGAGAGAGAGAGAGAAAGAAAGGAGAGAAAGAGAGAGAAAGAGAGAGAAAGAGAGAGAGACATCACAGCAGTAATATAGTGACCTTTTGCCACAAGAAAAGGGCAAACCAGTGAAGAACAAACACCATTGTAAATACAACCCATTTTTATGTTTATTTATTTTCCCTTTTGTACTTTAACCATTTGCACATTATTACAACACTGTATATATACATAATATGACATTTGAAATGTATTTTATTTATTTTTACTTCTGTGAGTTTAATGTTTACTGTTAATTTTATTGTTTATTATCTACTTCACTTGCTTTGGCAATGTAAACACATGTTTCCCATTTGAATCTAGTTCTACACTAGGGAGTGACACAACTCAACTTGAATGAGTGGACACAACTCAACTTGAATGAGTGGACACAACTCAACTCAAATGAGTGGACACAACTCAACTCGAATGAGTGGACACAACTCAACTCGAATGAGTGGACACAACTCAACTCGAATGAGTGGACACAACTCAACTCGAATGAGTGGATACAACTCAACTCGAATGAGTGGATACAACTCAACTCGAATGAGTGGATACAACTCAACTTGAATGAGTGGATACAACTCAACTTGAATGAGTGGACACAACTCAACTTGAACAAGTGGACACAACTCAACTTGAACGAGTGGACACAACTCAACTTGAACGAGTGGACACAACTCAGCTTGAATGAGTTGAATGGGAATGATACAAGTCCACTTGATGCAGTGTTGTGAGTTCTGTACATTATATCGTGTTGCTAGGTGCACTTTTCTTTTCACCCATGGTGTGTCAAAAGGTCAAAGGTGAGTGAGTGGCCCCCGTGGTTCCAGTAGTTACAATAGCCCTGGGAAAGAGCCAATTAGCTACCATCCAACAGCTAGCATGACCCCCCCACCCTGCTGCACTCAACTGTGAGAGAGAAAGGGTGTGTGTGTGTGGGTGTGTGTGTTTGTACGTGTACTTACTGTGGAAATGTGTGTGCATTTATGTGTGTGTTTGCTGTGTGGTTGAATGAGCGAAGAGGAAGACGCGTCTGAAAAATTAAAACTAATTCTGAAGTTGGTGGAGGATGTGTCACATGACGATAGGTGGTCATACTGACCTCATTTCCTAGGGTTTGGAGAGAGAGAGAGAGAGAGAGAAAGGTGGAAACTGAGCTGCACTTCCTAACCTCCTGCCAAATGTATGATCATATGAGAGACACATATTTCACTCAGATTAGACAGATCCACAAAGAATTCGAAAAAACAAACCCGGTTTTGATAAACTCCCATATCTACTGGGTGAAATACCACAGTGTTCAATCACAGCAGCAAGATTTGCGACCTGTTGCCACAAGAAAAGGGCAACCAGTGAAGAACAAACACCATTGTAAATACAACCCATATTTATGTTTATTTATTTTCCCTTTTGTACTTTAACTATTTACACATCACTACAACACTGTATATATAAACATAATGACATTTTAAATGTCTTTATTATTTTTGAACTTTCATAAGTGTAATGTTTACTGATAATTTTTTATTGTTTATTATCTACTTCACTTACATTGGCAATGTAAACATATGTTTCCCATGCCAATAAAGCCCCTTAAATTGAATTGAGTGAGAGAGAGGAAAGCTCTGGCTGGCTGGGTTGAGGGGCCACATAATTTGACATTTGATTATCCTGACCCACACACTTGCTTTGTGTTAGAAGTCGTGTGTATTGAAGCAGTCTAGCTGCTTGGTGCGATGCTGCACAAGGTGTTGGTGGTGTTGTTCTCTTTGGGTAATTTGAGGGGTTGTAATTCCATTCAGGAACCTAAACCTTTAGAACTCTTTTCAGCTCCTGAGTTTCATATATTAATAATATATTCTAACATATATTAATAATATATTTTAACATATATTAATAGTATATATTAAGAGTTTCATATATTAAGAGTTTCATATATTAATAATATACTGTAACATATATTAAGAGTTTCATATATTAAGAGTTTCATATATATTAATAATATATTGTAACATATATTAAGAGTTTGATATATTAATAATATATTGTAACATATATTAAGAGTTTGATATATTAATAATATATTGAAACATATATTAAGAGTTTGATATATTAATAATATATTGTAACATATATTAAGAGTTTGATATATTAATAATATATTGTAACATATATTAAGAGTTTGATATATTAATAATATATTGTAACATATATTAAGAGTTTGATATATTAATAATATATTGTAACATATATTAAGAGTTTGATATATTAATAATATATTGAAACATATATTAAGAGTTTGATATATTAATAATATATTGTAACATATATTAAGAGTTTGATATATTAATAATATATTGTAAGGTCAGAGGTTACCACCGGCTTAGGAGATGTTCTACGTTTTGTTCTATGAGATAATCTCAGTCAGTTAACATGACCTTTACGATGTATGAAGCCTTTATGTGCTTTATGTGCCTTATTTGATAACATTAATGCTTCCAAATTCACTAAAAAGTGACGTTAGCTGATGAAGATTATCTCATAGAACAAAACATAAAAGATCTCCTAAGCCGGTGTTAACCTCTGACCTTATTTTTGCCATTTATCTATAAACCCTACAAAAAAATATAATTTCCCCATAGGCTTTGTCCAACGAGCCATGGCGGAGTTAGCGCCTACAAAAAGATGCCATTACTATTGCTCTCTATGGGCCCTGGGCCTATGGGTGAAAAGCAGTGCACTAGATGGAGAATAGGGTGCCATTTGGGACACAGGTATGGAGATAGTCAGAGAGGGCATGCTTACCTTGAAAAAGGGTAATATCTTTGACTAGTCCCGGCCCGAACAGCCCTTCCAAAATGCTTTCAAACCCTGCAGGGAAGACAGAGAGAACAACTAAGTACAGGATTCAGGTGTGTAGAAGACAAGCAAGGTACACTGGCTCAGATCCATTTACAGTTCTACAGACAGACCCCACCCCCACACACTGGCACACACACACACCTTGGCTTTAATTTTCTTTTCTTAAAAGCAAATCCCTTCTTTACCTAATATAACACTGTTAGCTAATGTCACTCACTTTTTATTAACTGTAAATACTGGATTCAGCTGTTGCTTGGCAACCCTGTGAAGTAACGCAAATACATATTGCAGTTTCCTCCGCCCCACACAGTCCTTCTCTTCCCACCTCCCCTCCCTCCCCCTTCCTCTCCTCCACCTCTTCCTCCCTCCCCCTCCCCACACTCTCTCTAGAAGGAAAGAGGAAAAGAAACTGCTTGGTGAAAAGGCTGAGGAGTGAAGATGGGTATAAGAGGGTTAGAGGGGTTGGAGTAGAGAGGTGGGGGTGGTATGAGGTTTGGGAGGGAGTGAGAAAGAGGGGAGAGGAAGGAAGGGAGAGAGGGGGTAACTCGACGGGAGGTTTTGTCCTTCAAGTCAAGCCTACTGTGATGCCAAAGGAAATGCGGGCAGATCAATAACACTTAAAATAAAAGTAGCTCGGACTCCCTACCTCTCTTTCGCCTTTCCTCTCCCTCTCTCTTTCCTCTCCCTCTCTCTTTCCTCTCCCTCTCTCTTTCCTCTTTGCTCTCACTCTCTCTACTTCTCTCTCTTTCTCCCCCCCCCCCCCAGGTTAAGAGGCAGAGCTGCTGCTAAGAGGGAGATTAAACTAGCTTTTGGGAACAAGTTAAGCTTAACCCTGGCTGTTATACATCCAGATCTGGACAAAGGTTTTTAAGGTGGAGGAAGGGGGGGGTTATTGGTTTATTAGCTTCTGCAGAAGAAGCAGCTGTTCTTCCTGGGGTCCACAAAAAACACAAAACACTGATAGACAAGGACAGCCACACACATTGAAAATACGACCATATAGAAACAACACAACTAAAACAATGTCATCATAATAGTACAAACAACACAACTAATAAAGAATGTGTGTGTGTGTGTGTGTGTGTGTGTGTGTGTGTGTGTGTGTGTGTGTGTGTGTCCTCACCGCTCCATGAAATGTTGAATCTTTTTGTTCAGGTCATGTTGCTGTTTGTTTGAGTAACTGAAGATAGAAGGGAGTTCCGTGTGATCATGGCTCTGTGTAATAATGTGTGTTGCTGTTTGTTTGAGTAACTGAAGATAGAAGGGAGTTCTGTGTGATCATGGCTCTGTGTAATAATGTGTGTTGCTGTGAATTCATCTTGGACATGGGGGCTGACGGTTCACTGTTCAATGTGGTCATTTCACTTCTGGGTTTTTCCACTTTCCTAGTGAAACTGTCATTGAAATGATCGGTAATATCAAAAGGTTTTGTTATAAATGACCCATCGAGTTCAAAGAACAATGGAGATAAATGATATCATGGGCAGAACATCTAATTGAAGGTACTCAGGTCTTTTCCCATTGTGTTTTATGTCATTTCTTCTTCTTTTCATTACGTTTAGTCACTAAATGTCTCAATTGACAGTATGTCAACCAATCAGCTGAGCAGCCCATTGACAGTATGTCAACCAATCAGCTGAGCAGCCCATTGACAGTATGTCAACCAATCAGCTGAGCAGCCCATTGACAGTATGTCAACCAATCAGCTGAGCAGCCCATTGACAGTATGTCAACCAATCAGCTGAGCAGCCCATTGACAGTATGTCAACCAATCAGCTGAGCAGCCCATTGACAGTATGTCAACCAATCAGCTGAGCAGCCCATTGACAGTATGTCAACCAATCAGCTGAGCAGCCCATTGACAGTGTGTCAACCAATCAGCTGAGCAGCCCTGACTTGTTAGCCACCTCTTTTGGATCATTTCTGTGAACCATAAAATGTTTCAATTCCTCCTCATTCCAGCTGGCTCTAACAGTTCACAGTTAGTGTCTTAACAGCTGCTTGTCAACAATGGACATGAATCATTTTACTAATAGTTCCTGGCTGCATCTGGATTCACTTCCTCATACGCATCAAAACGTTTTGTATGATCTCTTATAAATGACTTTAGGCCCAACCTTCGGCTTTCCTTGTTATTGCCACAATGTCATGGTCACTACAGCCAATGGGAATTGATATTGCTTCGGAACAAAGCTCTGCAACATTAGTGAAGATGTGATCAATACAAGTGGATGTCACATATCCAACACCACTGCTAGCGGATGTCACAGATCCAACACCACTGCTAGCGGATGTCACAGATCCAACACCATTGCTAGTGGATGTCACAGATCCAACACTATTGCTAGTGGATGTCACAGATCCAACACTATTGCTAGTGGATGTCACAGATCCAACACCATTGCTAGTGGATGTCACAGATCCAACACCATTGCTAGTGGATGTCACAGATCCAACACCATTGCTAGTGGATGTCACAGATCCAACACCATTGCTAGTGGATGTCACAGATCCAACACCATTGCTAGTGGATGTCACAGATCCAACACCATTGCTAGTGGATGTCACAGATCCAACACCATTGCTAGTGGATGTCACAGATCCAACACCACTGCTAGTGGATGTCACAGATCCAACACCATTGCTAGTGGATGTCACAGATCCAACAC
>NC_092087.1:86393363-86410863 GCF_045679555.1 Salvelinus alpinus | reverse complement strand
CCCGAGACCCACTCCAATTTGCTTACCGCCCCAATAGGTCCACAGACGACGCAATCGCAATCACACTGCACACTGACCTAACCCATCTGGACAAGAGGAATACCTATGTAAGAATGCTGTTCATCGACTACAGCTCAGCATTTAACACCATAGCACCCTCCAAACTCGTCATTAAGCTCGAGACCCTGGGTCTCGACCCCGCCCTATGCAAGAAGGTCCTGGACTTTCGGACGGGCCGCCCCCAGGTGGTGAGGGTAGGTAACAACATCTCCACCCCACTGATCCTCAACACTGGGGCCCCACAAGGGTGCATTCTCAGGACCATTTCTTTATGGAGCAACTAACTAGAGAGGAAATACAAGACCATTTCTTTATGGAGCAACAAACTAGAGAGGAAATACAGGACCATTTCTTTATGGAGCAACTAACTAGAGAGGAAATACAGGACCATTTCTTTATGGAGCAACAAACTAGAGAGGAAATACAAGACCATTTCTTTATGGAGCAACTAACTAGAGAGGAAATACAAGACCATTTCTTTATGGAGCAACTAACTAGAGAGGAAATACAGAACCATTTCTTTATGGAGCAACAAACTAGAGAGGAAATACAGGACCATTTCTTTATGGAGCAACAAACTAGAGAGGAAATACAAGACCATTTCTTTATGGAGCAACAAACTAGAGAGGAAATACAGGACCATTTCTTTATGGAGCAACAAACTAGAGAGGAAATACAAGACCATTTCTTTATGGAGCAACAAACTAGAGAGGAAATACAGGACCATTTCTTTATGGAGCAACTAACTAGAGAGGAAATACAGGACCATTTCTTTATGGAGCAACAAACTAGGGAGGAAATACAAGACCATTTCTTTATGGAGCAACAAACTAGAGAGGAAATACAAGACCATTTCTTTATGGAGCAATTAACTAGAGAGGAAATACAGGACCATTTATTTTATTTTCTTCTTAAAAGAGATGGTGCAAACTTAATAAAGCATATCGCCTGAAAGAGAAACATGTTTTTTGTTTTTTTAAACTGTCACAGAATAGAGAAAAGGCTACCTACGGCTGGGGCTGATAAATTTTGCTCTTCACCACAACACACAAACAGTAGCCCCTTTGTCAATCGACAAGGTCGTCAAAACTATCAGTTGAAAAACTAATTCAAAACCATCTCTGTTCAGAAAACGGTAAGCATGTAGAGCTTATGTCAGCCATCAGTCCATTCACTCTAGACGGTTCTATAACCATAACTTCTCAGAACCTTCTCCTCCTCCTTCTAAAGTCCATGTATTCTCATTCTGGAGAATTCCTGACAATAGGGTCAATACATTACGGAATGTTAGATTAGTGCGGAGCCACAATGCACAGCGAGGATTCCACAGAATATCAGAAGTATGACCTTGCCCTTAGTGTAGACCATGGTCAGGTAGCTTCGCATTCACTCACAAAAACCCTCAATACACCTTTTTAAAAGTAGTAATTGCAGTCTTTTTCCAAAGCATGTTCCTTCTTTCTGTTTGGGGAAATAGAGGATGGAAGCATTGAATCTGTAGAAACTGTAGAATCTCATAGAATCTTTAGAATCTCATAGAAAACTGTAGAATCACGATTGTACTGTTTTTTTGTTCATTCAGCACCTTGGGCCTCGCTCAGAGACGTTGCGATTCACCGCCGCGGGCGGAACAGAACGGAGGACACCTTCTGTTGATGTTTAGCTGCGGCGCCAGGCGAGGAAGTGGTCGACGGGGTCATGGGTATTTTACCCAAACATTTCAGAGATGGCAAGGCGAGCAGGCGGGAGAAAATGGTTGGGGATTTGAGATGTGTGAAATGTGTGAACATCCAACTCTTTCTATTGAAAACTGACAGCAACACATAACACTAGTAATAACTACAGAGATGGGGGGGTTATCAATTCAGAGAAAAAAAAAAAAACTTCAACACAATAACAGAATATTTAACAGAGTTTACGGTCGACGTTTGGCAGAGATATAGGTCTACAAAATATACAACTAAATGATACTCAATGCAAAGCTTTAGGGGGAAAAGCAGGACACTTTCAAAGAAGGCAAGGTTGAGGAGTAGCAGGTTAATTTCAGCTGTGTTGCCTGGGCAGACAGAGTTATTTTTTTATTTAACCTTTATTTAACTAGGTAAGTGAGTTAAGAACAAATTCTTGTTTACAATGACGGCCTACAAAGATTGTTCAATCTAACTCCTAAATTGGGAACAACATTATTTTACAACACCCACAATGTGGCTGCCAGTACCATGTCACTCTTAATCACTAAACGCCCACACACTCCAAACTCCTGAGCGACGCGGTGAGCTGATCAGGAACAAAGGAGGAGTTTAGAAAGAAAGGAAAACAAAACAATGAATACTAATTGTAAAGAAAAATACATGTTTTCTATTCTAGGTGAGAGAAAAGTAGGATTTATACATAATGATAATTGTTTTTCATAATTAATCAGATGTGTTTTGTATGCAAGACTGCGAGCGAAGCCACAGAATGTACACCAAATTATTTTTTTCTGTCATTAATTTAAAATGTCCCTTCAAATTACCAATTGGATATGACAATAGGGGTAAAAATATATATATATATATATATATATTTTTTTTTAAATGTCCATTGAAAGACAAAACTGATTGTGATTGACAATGGAGGGTTTTGCACATAACACATCTAATTTTGCAACAACTGTTTAAGGTTCTCTAAGTTGTTTTAGAACATTCTACAATGTTGCTTAGTGACACCAGACTGGATCGTTCCATATGTATGAATTAGACCAACCCTACCTCCTCTATCCCTCCGTCGTCCTTTTCTCTTTCTGTCTTCAGCTCCTTCATTAACACATTTTGATTCGTTATATTTGGTCGGTAAAGGAAGATGTTACGTTTATTGGGAACAAAATGTATTTAAATAGTTCCTCAAAAGCTCAAAATCTAAGAGAATGACAAACTATTACACATACACAGACCTATACACACACACACACACACACACACACACACACACACACACACACACATCCCAAAAATCTAAATCAAATCACATCTACTTATAAAGCCCTTTTAACATCATTAGATGTAACAAAGTGCTATACAGATCCCAGGCTGCACCATCTAACAACAGAGAACAGTGTTTGAGTGGGAGCTGTGCAGACAGCATTAGTTACACTGAGAGACTGGGTTAAACAACCTCATTTAACATTCTCTTGACCCAGATTTAGACTGTATAAAAGCACTGTCTGTCCAAGGGAATGACAGAAAGGGGGAAAGAGAAAAAGCGAGTGGGGGGAGAGAGAGAGAGACAGAGAGAGAGAGAAAGAAAGGGGAAAGAGAGAGAGCGCAGTAGTCGCAGTAGTAGCAGCAGCAGTAGTAGTATCAGTAGCAGTAGTAGTATCAGTAGCAGTAGCAGCAGTAGCAGTAGTAGCAGCAGTAGTAGTAGCAGCAGTAGTAGTATCAGTAGCAGTAGCAGCAGTAGCAGTAGCAGCAGTAGCAGTAGTAGCAGCAGTAGTAGTAGCAGCAGTAGTAGTATCAGTAGCAGTAGCAGCAGTAGCAGTAGTAGCAGCAGTAGTAGTAGCAGCAGTAGTAGTATCAGTAGCAGTAGCAGCAGTAGCAGTAGTAGCAGCAGTAGTAGTACCAGTAGCAGTAGTAGTATCAGTAGCAGTAGCAGTAGTAGCAGCAGTAGTAGTAGCAGCAGTAGTAGTATCAGTAGCAGTAGCAGCAGTAGCAGTAGCAGTAGTAGCAGCAGTAGCAGTAGTAGCAGCAGTAGTAGTATCAGTAGCAGTAGCAGCAGTAGCAGTAGTAGCAGCAGTAGTAGTAGCAGCAGTAGTAGTATCAGTAGCAGTAGCAGCAGTAGCAGTAGTAGCAGCAGTAGTAGTATCAGTAGCAGTAGCAGCAGTAGCAGTAGTAGCAGCAGTAGTAGTAGCAGCAGTAGTAGTAGCAGCAGTAGTAGTATCAGTAGCAGCAGTAGCAGCAGTAGCAGCAGTAGTAGCAGCAGTAGTAGTATCAGTAGCAGTAGCAGCAGTAGCAGGAGCAGTAGTAGTAGCAGTAGTAGTATCAGTAGCAGTAGCAGCAGTAGCAGTAGTAGCAGCAGTAGCAGTAGCAGCAGTAGTAGTATCAGTAGCAGTAGCAGCCGTAGCAGTAGCAGTAGTAGTAGCAGCAGTAGTAGTAGCAGTAGTAGTAGCAGTAGCAGTAGCAGCAGTAGCAGTAGCAGCAGTAGCAGTAGCAGTAGCAGTAGTAGTAGCAGCAGTAGCAGCAGTAGCAGTAGTAGCAGCAGTAGCAGCAGTAGTAGCAGCAGTAGTAGTAGCAGTAGCAGTAGCAGCAGTAGCAGTAGCAGCAGTACCAGCAGCAGTAGTAGTAGTAGTAGTAGCAGCAGTAGCAGCAGTAGCAGTAGTAGCAGCAGTAGCAGTAGCAGTAGTAGCAGCAGTAGAAGCAGTAGCAGCAGTAGCAGCAGTAGCAGCAGTAGTAGCAGCAGTAGCAGCAGTAGCAGCAGTAGCAGTAGCAGTAGCAGTAGCAGCAGTAGCAGTAGTAGCAGCAGTAGCAGTAGCAGCAGTAGTAGTAGTACTGGAGAGCAGAAGTGCATCCAATTTAGTCTGGCAGAACCTTGGCCACCCAGGGGAGCTCTCAGTCAGTCAACAATCCCCAAATACGTCCAGGAGTACAGGAGGGGCCATATTCAGCTCACTATAGGCTGATATAATGCTGCTGGATATGGAGGACATGTATTCATTGATGAATGTGGGGGGGTTAAGCTTTTATTGCATGTGAATTAAGCCAGAGGCAAGGTTTGACTTGGATAGTAAGCAACACATATATACAACATATATACAACATAACTATACAGCCGAACACTCACAGGGGCTTCACAGACATGTGTAACATCTAGATCAGGTTATTTCTAGAAGACAAAACTCCTAAACAATAGTCTATCTAGTATCTACGCATCTACGCTTATTCCCCCCATAGCAGGCATTATCATATTTTGGGGGGAGAAGGTCGGACACACAAAAGGCTGCTCTGTTTACAGTAATACAGCTGTATTCAGGTGGCTGGGTTGTGAGGCTAGCATAAGGAGAGGTCAGGAATAATCCATCCTCTTCCGTTTCCTCCATCTGGAGCGCTGTCTAGGAATTTGAGAGTGGTTACATTTCCCTAACCCCATTTCTCGGCTGTATACCAAAACAAGCGGCGGGGCTGACGTTTTTTGCTGAAAAGATTGAATCTTTTTTTTTTACCTTAGTGGTAGAAAGAGAGGTCTACACTATTGACAACTGAATACTTCAGGTCTACACATCGCAACAACTACTGAACAATACAAAGAATGTGTCTCCTAGCCTACTTCTTCAAGACACCTTTCCTCAGAAGGATTTCACATACAGATGTAGGATCTTCATTTGATCACTGTTTTGTTGCTGAGAATGTTCCTGCACTGCAGGAAATGCAAACTTGTAGCGTATTCGTGGTTTAAAAAGGCCTCTGACATTTTAAAGTGGAAATTGCAAACTTTAGACTTGATGTGCCCTAATGTAAAATGTATCAACCCCTACAAGACATGTCCATTAACTATAATCCACATAATAATGAACATTTCATGTTGCTGCAGGATTATTTTCCTGCTGTAGAGAACTAAATAAAATTAAGAATCTACATCTGTAGATTCTTCACTGGTATATGAAACCGAACACAACAGCCAAATATCACAATGCAGACAACGAACAGAATATAATGGAGACCACCTCTGAGACAGATAACGGAACAGAATATAATGGAGACCACCTCTGAAACAGATAACGGAACAGAATATAATGGAGACCACCTCTGAAACAGATAACGGAACAGGATATAATGGAGACCTCCTCTGAGACAGATAACAGAACAGGATATAATGGAGACCACCTCTGAAACAGATAACAGAACAGGATATAATGGAGACCTCCTCTGAGACAGATAACAGAACAGGATATAATGGAGACCACCTCTGAAACAGATAACAGAACAGGATATAATGGAGACCTCCTCTGAGACAGATAACGGAACAGAATGGAGACCACCTCTGAAACAGATAACGGAACAGGATATAATGGAGACCTCCTCTGAGACAGATAACAGAACAGGATATAATGGAGACCACCTCTGAAACAGATAACAGAACAGGATATAATGGAGACCTCCTCTGAGACAGATAACAGAACAGGATATAATGGAGACCACCTCTGAAACAGATAACAGAACAGGATATAATGGAGACCTCCTCTGAGACAGATAACGGAACAGAATATAATGGAGACCACCTCTGAAACAGATAACAGAACAGGATATAATGGAGACCTCCTCTGAGACAGATAACAGAACAGGATATAATGGAGACCACCTCTGAAACAGATAACAGAACAGGATATAATGGAGACCTCCTCTGAGACAGATAACGGAACAGAATATAATGGAGACCACCTCTGAAACAGATAACAGAACAGGATATAATGGAGACCTCCTCTGAGACAGATAACAGAACAGGATATAATGGAGACCACCTCTGAAACAGATAACAGAACAGGATATAATGGAGACCTCCTCTGAGACAGATAACAGAACAGGATATAATGGAGACCTCCTCTGAGACAGATAACAGAACAGAATATAATGGAGACTACCTCTGAAACAGATAACGGAACAGAATATAATGGAGACCACCTCTGAAACAGATAACAGAACAGAATATAATGGAGACCACCTCTGAAACAGATAACAGAACAGAATATAATGGAGACCACCTCTGAAACAGATAACGGAACAGAATATAATGGAGACCACCTCTGAAACAGATAACGGAACAGAATATAATGGAGACCACCTCTGAGACAGATAACAGAACAGGATATAATGGAGACCACCTCTGAAACAGATAACGGAACAGAATATAATGGAGACCACCTCTGAAACAGATAACGGAACAGAATATAATGGAGACCACCTCTGAGACAGATAACAGAACAGAATATAATGGAGACCACCTCTGAGACAGATAACAGAACAGAATATAATGGAGACCACCTCTGAAACAGATAACAGAACAGGAAAATTGCGAAAAAGGCAGCAATCG
Source organism: Salvelinus alpinus (assembly GCF_045679555.1). Taxonomy (NCBI): domain Eukaryota; kingdom Metazoa; phylum Chordata; class Actinopteri; order Salmoniformes; family Salmonidae; genus Salvelinus; species Salvelinus alpinus. The sequence goes on along the minus strand of NC_092087.1, from coordinate 86,403,744 downwards.
AGCTCCTTGACACAATGGTGAGCCGAACCGACAGAAAGCCACACAAATATAGATATTATTTTTTACAGCTGCAAAGGTGTAGAGTTCATGGGGACATCACAAATGGCACCCCATTCCCTGTGTAGTGCTCTACACTTGACCAGGGTCCATAGGGCTAGTATGTAACGTAGTGTTCTACATACGTTTGGGACACAGCCATGAGCTCTCCCCTTTTACAACTTAAAAAAAGATAGAGTTGAATATCTCTTTTTGAATGTAAGGTTTCTATAGGATACCGTGTTATTATTGTCAGTTACACTGGGAGATAGAAAATGTTTCAATTCATCAACAGAGCAGTTAGAGGATAATGTTCTCTCTAGCTTGCTTATGGCTAAAGGTACAATGCTAGGTGATACAGCCACATTGTGGAGCCTGTCAGAGACTTGTGACAAGAAAAATAAATGTGAAGCTTCACAGAAAAGAACAATATATATCATATGAAAGAGAGCGGGAGAGAGATATGGAGGGAGAGTAAGGGAGAGAGATATGGAGGGAGAGTGAGGGAGGGAGAGAAAGAGAGACACAGAATAAGCAACTCGAAGGCTTGGTTTTTAGTCAATTTCACTAGCTAAGAATGAAGCTATAATTGTAGGAGATTTGGAAATGGAAGATGGCATTTTGAATGCAGGTCACATTGAATGGGGCTCTAATCCCGCCTGAAGCCAGGGTGGGTAGATTGCACTGTGTGTTGATACCGCTGTGATACAGCAGTGGAGCGTCCAGAGAAAAGAGAAAAGCCCACGAATTAAAACATCTACATTTAAATTCCACAGCCACCAGGGATTCTGATCGGTGAGAGGCAGATAGAGAACACTAGGGCATGAACCATCACATGAACCATCACATGAACCGTCACATGAACCGTCACATGAACCGTCACATGAACCGTCACATGAACTATCACATGAACCGTCACATGAACCGTCACATGTATGGATTTCTTTGTAACCCCGCGAACACAACCTTTATACACGTTAAACTATTGTAAGTTAGTTTTATAACTTCAGGCTAGTTTTTTTAAATGAGCATTTCATTGAATGTATTGGTTTGATAAATAGGTCAGTGTGGTTTTCTATTGAGAGAGAAAGGAGACATTCATTCCATCCAATGATCACGTGATTCAGCTTTTAGGTTTCACATCGTCTTGAGAAATATGGAGAGATGAGCAGAATCATCACCATTAACCTTCCACACACACACACACACACAGACACACACACACACACACACACAGAACGTGCCAGTTTGGACATAGAAATGTGCTGACATTCTCCGCCTCCCAGAACAAAGGAAGCCGTGACAAACCGTCACACAGACACACATACTGTCTGCTTTATCACTTCTGTATGTGTGTCTGCTCTTCTCTCCTCTTATCATATGGTTTCACATGAAGTTGCTAATTGTCATTAGCCAGACGAAGACATCATTCCCAGGCAGGGAGCTCCTTAGACAGGCAGACAGGCAAATTGGCAGACAGGGAAACTAATACACTACAGCTGAATATTTGTATAACTAACCCACGATAAACCAGAGTCTGTAATTTGGAAACAGAAAATTGTATGGAGATCAAATGTTTCATCAATGAGAAAAAATCTATTTCTGCCAAAATCGATTTTGCGCCTTCTCCCACTGCCGGCCACTGGGCTTCCTCTCATCACCATATTTGGTAGTGAGTGGAAACGCCAGCCGGATGCTTCAGATGTGTACATCCGGTGAAACATCTGGCTCATTGTTCTATCTGTGCTACAGCACCGAAATCCCCCTCTTTCAATCTCTACTGTTTCTCTACTTTCTCTCTTTCACAAAATGATAAACACAAACTTTAGAAGTATAACATAATAGTCGACCCTTAACTCTGAACAACATTAAAAAAAATATATCAAGTCACAGAGTCACTCTAGCAATTACAAACACACAGCTATAAACACACATAAACACACGCACACGCACACACAAAGAGAGAACCCTAAGTTAGATAATGTACCTCCAATTTGGCCAAAGAGGCCGTTACAGTGAGGGGTCATTACGTGTTTTGAGAGGTCGGAGGCTTTTAGTCACACAGGAATAATAGCTGTATTAAACCATCTAGTTCCCCTGCTAGAAGAAACCCTGGGTTTTACCAGAAGACTTGAGAGGCCAGGTCTCAACTAGAAAGGTTCAGTAAAGACAGTAAAGCCTTTCAACCTGACCCAGAGAGAGAGAGTGAGTGAAGGAGAGAGAGTGATTGAAGGAGAGAGAGTGAGTGAAGGAGAGAGAGTGAGTGAAGGAGAGAGAGTGAGTGAAGGAGAGAGAGAGAGTGAAGGAGAGAGAGAGAGAGTGAAGGAGAGAGAGAGAGAGAGTGAAGGAGAGAGAGAGAGAGAGTGAAGGAGAGAGAGAGAGAGAGTGAAGGAGAGAGAGGGAGAGAGTGAAGGAGAGAGAGGGAGAGAGTGAAGGAGAGAGAGGGAGAGTGAAGGAGAGAGAGGGAGAGTGAAGGAGAGAGAGTGAAAGAGAGAGAGTGAAGGAGAGAGAGTGAAGGAGAGAGAGGGAGAGTGAAGGAGAGAGTGAAGGAGAGAGAAGGAAAATGAGAATGAGTGAGTGAGTGAGTGAGTGAGTGAGTGAGTGAGTGAGTGAGTGAGTGACAATGCTAGCCAGAAAAAAAATCCCAAACTCCAGTGAGGGAGGTGTGTGCATCGGGTGGGGATATGATATACAAAGACATAGATGCCGTTTATTTAAATACGACAACAACCAATTCAAGTCTGACTGGGATTAAGACTCATCATTAGCATACAGGCCTTAAGTAAAAAACTGTGTGATCTGAAAGAGTGTTTACTAGGCCTCTTCAGGGATTCAGCATGGGACTTGAGATGCCTCTCTCTGCCAGTCACCGTCAGCAAACAGACAGAACGAAACACTGTGTGTGCGGGCGTGTTTGTGTGTGAGTGTTGGCCTCAAACAACAACATGTTTCATCCATACATCCATCATCTGGACATTTGTTATTGTATTTCACAGGTGGAACCCAACTCCCAGAACATCCTATGACTTGTGAGAAAGAACAATGAACACTATTTTACTACAGAGTCAGCTAGGGTAGTATGCAGTCTAAGGCTAAGCAACATCACTTTACACACACCACACTAGGGATGTGCATGGCTATTCAAATATCCAAACAGACGTTTGTTTTGAAATACTTGTGTGAGTATTGATTTCTGCGAGAAATATATACAGTGGCTTCAGAAAGTTTTCACACCCCTTGACTTCATCCACATTTTGTTGTGTTACAGTCTGACTTTAAAATGTATTTCATTTACATGTTGTGTCATCGGCCAACACACAATACCCCATAATGTCAAAGTGGAATTATGTTTTTAGAAATGTTTCCAAATTAATTTAAAATTAAATTACAGCTGTAATTGCCACCAAAGGTGATTCTAGCGTGTACTGTATTGACTCAGGGGTGTGAATACTTATGTAAAGGAGATTTTTGTATTTCATTTTCAATACATTTGCAAAAAAATTCTAAAAACATTCTATTATGGGGTGTAGATGGGTAGAGAGAAACAAATATATTTAATCCATGTTGAATTCAGGCTGTAAAACAACAAAATGTGGAATAAGTCCAGGGGTAGGAATACTTTCTGAAGGCACCATGACATTTCAAATGATTCATTTAATAAAACAACAAATGTTCGTTTTAAAGATGAACGCCCCATAAAAATACCGGCAGCCGCCTGGCAGCCTTCACGTGTGTAGCGTGTTGTTTACGTTGGCCAATCGAAGCGTCAGAGAGGCTCAACGTGTAACAAGTGGAGTGAGAGTTCACTAACGCAATGCAAGATGGAATAAAATGACGGAATTAAAAGTTAGCGAAATGAGAAGGAGTAGGCGACAACGAGCAACCAACAGGTAGACGGTAGTTTTATCTGAATGGGGCTGCGGAGAAAGTGCAGCGTGTGGCCTCAATTATCTAGCTAGCTTCTCTAGGCCAGTCGTTCCTAACCTTTTTGGTTACTGTACCACCGACTGAATGTTGCTCTGCCCGGACTACCGCTCATGTACATTTTACCAGCAGGCTGTGGTCTCATGAATCTTCTCAAGTACCCCCTGTGGATAGGCCAGGTACCCCCTGTGGATAGGCCAGGTACCCCCAGGGTCCTAGTGTCCCCGGGTTGGGAACCACTGGTCTAGGCTACTCCAGTCAAGACAGGCACTGTTATATGGGATGCTAAATAACATCGTTGCTGCTACAAGTTAGCAAGTCTTACTTGTAGCCGTGTTGCCTTGGCTAACGTTACTTTGTCGTTCTGTCTCTCTCTCCCCCTCTGTCTGCTCAGATTGCTCCCATCCCACACACACTGACCCCCCAAAGCTGCAGTAGAGCACCAGCCTCTCTCCCCCTCTGTCTGCTCAGATTGCTCCCATCCCACACACACTGACCTCTCCAAAGCTGCAGTAGAGCGCCAGCCTCTCTCCCCCTCTGTCTGCTCAGATTGCTCCCATCCCACACACACTGACCTCTCCAAAGCTGCAGTAGAGCACCAGCCTCTCTCCTCACAAAGCAGTGCTCAGGTTTAAACCAACAACAACAAAACCATGCTCATGTTTTGTTGTTTAACAATGTATGTTGAACATCCGTATACTACTGGAATAGTGCATGATGAAATAACCCCCAACCCTAACGCACACAAACAACACTCTTAATGCCAGAAGCCAGGCGGAGCAGACCGGCTGCTTTAGAAAACGGACAAATACATTCCTGGAAAACATTGGAGTGTATTAAGGTGGAGAGAAAGAATTCCCAAATCCCTGTGAAATCCCTGTTTGAAATAAGAGGGTGAAAGGCCCCGCAGCTTTAAGGAAAACCCTGTGATGAGCACCTCAGCTGAACCCATTTAGGAGCAGCTAGCTGAGTGTGGGGGCCAAGGCACGTGCCACACACACACACACACACACACACACACAGCAGTATAAACAGATGAAAACGTATGGCTACTTTTAACTCTGACACTCTGAAAACCCACGGTGTGTGTGTGTGTGTGTGTGTGTTTGTGTGTGGTGTGTGTGTGTGTGTGTGTGCCCTGGCAGAAGTTACACAAGACGCCATCTCTATTTCACTTTCAAAAATCAAAGGCTGTTATAGTCTTCCGCTTGGTAATGTGGAGAGAGAGAGAGAGAGAGACCGTGGGGGGAGAGAAAGAGAGACCGTGGGGGGAGAGAAAGAGAGACCGTGGGGGGAGAGAAAGAGAGACCGTGGAGGGAGAGAAAGAGAGACCGTGGAGGGAAAGAAAGAGAGACCGTGGGGGGAGAGAAAGAGAGACCGTGGAGGGAGAGAAAGAGAGACCGTGGGGGGGAGAAAGAGAGACCGTGGGGGGAGAGAAAGAGAGACCGTGGGGGGAGAGAAAGAGAGACCGTGGGGGGAGAGAAAGAGAGACCGTGGAGGGAGAGAAAGAGAGACCGTGGGGGGAGAGAAAGCGAGACCGTGGGGGGAGAGAAAGCGAGACCGTGGGGGGAAAGAGAGAGAGACTGTAGAAGGAACCCTCTAACTAACATCTAATATAGACTGTTCACACTGATCCAGTGCAGCAGATGGTTTTGGGAATGTCATGAACACGAGACAATATTAGCTGTGATAGGCAGAAATACCTTGCTATCTGTCTGGAGATACAACAGTAGTACTAGGGGGGTCTCCGTGGGTTGGAGCGTGGTGCTGGAAACGACAAGGTTGTGGGTTCGTGGACAGCTAGTTGGCTGTCAGAGTGAGACACAGCCAGGGTGAGACAGAGTCAAGCAGCAACAGTGGGTGAGAAGAGAGGGGAGCACAGTAAGGAGGGGGGGGGGGGCTATAAGGTCTGTAAGTGTCCTCCATTAAAAACATCAGGACCTATATACAGTAACACTTGCCCTTGAATCTTTCCCTAAAACCCCATCCAGCCTAATTTAACTGAATCATTCCCTAAAACCCCATCCAGCCTAATTTAACTGAATCATTCCCTAAAACCCCATCCAGCCTAATTTAACTGAATCTTTCCCTAAAACCCCATCCAGCCTAATTTAACTGAATCTTTCCCTAAAACCCCATCCAGCCTAATTTAACGGAATCATTCCCTAAAACCCCATCCAGCCTAATTTAACTGAATCATTCCCTAAAACCCCATCCAGCCTAATTTAACTGAATCATTCCCTAAAACCCCATCCAGCCTAATTTAACTGAATCTTTCCCTAAAACCCCATCCAGCCTAATTTAACTGAATCTTTCCCTAAAACCCCATCCAGCCTAATTTAACTGAATCATTCCCTAAAACCCCATCCAGCCTAATTTAACTGAATCATTCCCTAAAACCCCATCCAGCCTAATTTAACTGAATCATTCCCTAAAACCCCATCCAGCCTAATTTAACTGAATCATTCCCTAAAACCCCATCCAGCCTAATTTAACTGAATCATTCCCTAAAACCCCATCCAGCCTAATTTAACTGAATCTTTTCCTAAAACCCCATCCAGCCTAATTTAACTGAATCTTTCCCTAAAACCCCATCCAGCCTAATTTAACTGAATCTTTCCCTAAAACCCCATCCAGCCTAATTTAACTGAATCTTTCCCTAAAACCCCATCCAGCCTAATTTAACTGAATCATTCCCTAAAACCCCATCCAGCCTAATTTAACTGAATCATTCCCTAAAACCCCATCCAGCCTAATTTAACTGAATCATTCCCTAAAACCCCATCCAGCCTAATTTAACTGAATCATTCCCTAAAACCCCATCCAGCCTAATTTAACTGAATCATTCCCTAAAACCCATCCAGACTAATTTAACTGAATCATTCCCTAAAATCCCATCCAGCCTAATTTAACTGAATCATTCCTACAGTCCAGAGGTGAGTGTGTGTCTGAGAGGTGAGTGTGTGTCTGAGAGGTGAGTGTGTGTCTGAGAGGTGAGTGTGTGTCTGAGAGGTGAGTGTGTGTCTGAGAGGTGAGTGTGTGTCTGAGAGGTGAGTGTGTGTCTGAGAGGTGAGTGTGTGTCTGAGAGGTGAGTGTGTGTCTGAGAGGTGAGTGTGTGTCTGAGAGGTGAGTGTGTGTCTGAGAGGTGAGTGTGTGTCTGAGAGGTGAGTGTGTGTCTGGGAGGTGAGTGTGTGTCTGAGAGGTGAGTGTGTGTCTGAGAGGTGAGTGTGTGTCTGGGAGGTGAGTGTGTGTCTGAGAGGTGAGTGTGTGTCTGAGAGGTGCCAAGCAGATTGATATGGTTAACAGCTACCTTTGACCCATAGCAAAATATTAAACTGTTTTACCTTACAGCTGTTTCTTCACACACACACACACACACACACACACACACACACACACACACACACACACACACACACACACACACACACACACACACACACACACACACACACACACACACACACACACACACACACACTTCCTGTTCTGGCAAACAATATTTTGCGTAATAACACAGTGGTATTACTGTATAATAAAAATTGAACACCAGTCAGACACACCAGTCAGAATCTAACACTGGTCAGACACACCAGTCAGAATCTAACACCGGTCAGACACACCAGTCAGAATCTAACACCGGTCAGACACACCAGTCAGAATCTAACTGATACAATTATAAAGCAGAGTGCCTCCCTGTCGACCTAAGTATCAATTAAGACTGTGGAAGGAGTGTCCAGACAGACAGACACAGACAGACACAGACAGACAGACCTCATCACTGGTGGGGTGGGTGTTAGAAGTAGTTCTGACCATGGCCGCAGGATACCAACGTATCCCGCCACCTCCCCCACAAAAAAGTAGGACTCAAAATGTACAAGCTGTACAGAAACCATTTGTAGAATCAAATAATCACCCACAGAGTCTTCAAATGTCTGTCTTTTTCACCAACGTGAGTCACCCTATAAAAACTCAGCAGAATATTTAATAAAGTCAGAAGATCATCAGGAGGAAGATGACATGGCATAGAGACAACCAGAGGAGGGAGGGAGGGGTACTCGGAGGACGACAGAGGATTAAACGTATGTGACATTTTTTCCTGCTGGTTGTGGTCGCAGTGGCGCGTGTGTGTGGCAGCAGCAGGGTTGGTTGACCTTCAGGTTCATTCGAATGCGCAGCCTCCTGCATTTGACACCTAACATGGGATGACAAAGCAGTACACAGTAGCTGTACACACAACACTACAGCTAAAAGCCCTGGCTGGGCCTGTCGGCTTTCCTTACTGTGGCAAGGACTGTTTGTGCGTGTAGCTGATGTTAGGCAGGGGCAGCTGCGGACATTACTTTTGCAAGGCACTGTATTTCATCCCCTTGGATTTCTTCACATTTTGTTTTAAGTGGGATTAAAAAATGGTTTTGTTTTGTCAACAATCTAGTCAAAATACTCTGTATTATCAAAGTGGAAGATGTTTTTGTATTTTTGTATTAATAAAAGTGTGATAAAATACAGTGGTTGCAGAAGTATTCAGCCTCTGTTCAGGCTTAAATGAGTTCAGGAGTCCCATTTGGCTCAACAAAAGACATGATAGGGAGTGATTTTCTTATGACTAACCCCTCTGTTCAGGCTTAAATGAGTTCAGGAGTCCCATTTGGCTCAACAAAAGACATGATAGGGAGTGATTTTCTTATGACTAACCCCTCCTCTGTTCAGGCTTAAATGAGTTCAGGGGTCCCGTTTGGCTTAACAAAAGACATGATAGGGAGTGATTTTCTTATGACTAACCCCTCCTCTGTCCCACATACAATCAACATCTGTAAGGTCCCGGAGTCAACTATTGAATTTCAAGCACAGATTCACAACTACAAAGACCCGGGAGCTTTGAGAAAGCCTCATCAAGAAAGCCAGTGATTGGTGGATGGGTAACAATAACAAATCAGACATTGAATATATCTTTAAGCATGATCAAGTTAATAATTATGCTGTGGATGATGTATTAAACCACCCAGACACATCAAAGATAGAGTCGTCCTTCTGAACTGAGCTTCAGGACATGAATGAAACAGGTCATGGATGCAGAGTTCAAAGGCTGTGATGGACGAAGAGTGAGAGTGGATCAACAACATTGTAATGACTCCATAATAATGATTTAAATGACAAGAACAATACAAATATACAGAATACAAATATTTAAAAACAACCATTTTGTATTTCAACAAGGCCCTAAAGTTAAAAAAAAAATGTAAACACGGAAAAGGAATACACTTGAAAATTGCTGCCCAGCCGTGGTCCCCAACATCTTGACAGAGCTTGAAGAATTATGAAGATAATAATGGGCTAATACTGCACAATCCAGGTGTGGAAAGCTCTTGGAGTCTCGCCCAAGAAGATTCACAGTTGTAATCAGTGTCAAAGGTGTTTCAAAAGTATTGATTCAAGGAGCTGAATACTTATGCAACGACTATATTTTAGTTACCGTATTCATTTATATGATTTTTTTTACAAAATGTTAAAAATATGTTATTCCACTTTGACATTAGAGTATTTTGGGTGGACTGTTGACAGAAAATTTCTATTAAATCCATTTGAATCCCACTTTGTAACAATAAAATGTGAAGAAATCTGAACTATTGAATACTTTTGCAAGGCACTGTACACGCTTAGAAAAAAGGGTTCCAAAAAAGGGTTCCAGTTCTTTGGCTGTCCCCCTAGGAGAACACCTTTTAGTTCCAGGTAGAAGCTTTTTTGGGTTCCATGTAGAACCCTCTGTAGAACCCGCTTTTGAAGGAACAAAAAGGGTTCTTCAAAGGCTTCTCCTATGGGGACAGCCGAAAAACCCTTAAAGGTTCTAGATAGCATATTGTTTCTCTAAGGCTGCACCATCGAGTACCAGGTAATATGAACATCCAAAACATTGCTTTAAAAATATATATATATATTTAAACACTATTTTATTTTTTTAAACACTGGTAATGGACAAATCAATTTTGCAACAGAGACAAATACAAGGTTCTTGTTTACTGGCCTTGGCCAACCACTAATAGAGAAATACCAACTCAAACAATACATGCATTTAAACCCACATCTCCAGTACATGTAAGAGGGGAGCTGTGCTTTCAGAACATATTGTGTATTCCATCCAAACCGTATTCATGCCATTTGTAGAGAAGATCCACAGGCATGACAAAGTACAACTCAGACTCAATGGATATTGTGAGGAATGTCAATCTACGCTGCTGATCTCCACCATACCGTCGATAAGAGCACCTCCTCCCAGCTGCCCACTGCACTGAGTCTAGGAAACACTGTCTACACCGATAATTCAGAATTTCAATAAGCATTTTTCTACAGCTGGCCATGCTTTCCAGCTGGCTGCCCCTACCCCGGTCAACAGCTCTGCACCCCCCACAGCAACTTACTCAAG
>NC_092087.1:86328363-86388363 GCF_045679555.1 Salvelinus alpinus | reverse complement strand
ATTCAGTATTGTTGTAATTCTCATTATTACAAATATATACATAGCAAAATCGTCCGATTAATCGGTATCGGCTTATTTTGGTCCTCCAATAATCGGTATCGGTGTTGAAAAACCATAGTCGGTCGACCTCTACTAGAAACAGCCGTTGATTTTGGACATTTGAAAAAGCTACACACACACAGACACTTTAAGATCTGGTCATGGTTTTGTATCTGGTGTTTAGTTCCCCGACTGTGGTGCTGTAATGTGCTGTTTTGGTCGGAGAATCATACAGGGGCTTTCTGAAATGAAAGGCGGGGAGCGGCAGGGGAGGTGAACAGCACGCTCCAATAAGCTACAGATTTATGCATCCCTTGGTAGCCCTTTTTGAGGTTTACAATATTGATCTAATACACAGCTAGACACACACACAAGCATTCCTTCAAATACACACACTTCCTTCAAACACACACTCAAATATTAATTCCACAACTAAACACACACCAAACCAAAACCATTCCCTCTCTTCCTCGCTGCTTGTCAAACACACCAAACCAAAACCATTCCCTCTCTTCTTCGCTGCTAGTCAAACAACAAACCAAAACCATTCCCTCTCTTCTTCGCTGCTAGTCAAACACACACAAACTACATTTTTGCTCAAATGTCACCTTTCACACAAAACAACAAATGACTGAATAACTTTGTGGAATTTGAATATTTTTTCTAGCTGTGTAAAAGTCAACATTCTTTTCCAGAGAAAAATGAGTGGCATGTGCGGCTGCATCAATCCTCATAACGTGTCTGTGTTCAAATTCTCTTTAACAGTACATTAAGAAAGCACAGACCGACATGGGCCCATATACTGATCTCTTGTAACCTACCCAACCAGATTGTTTAATGGCTGCTTCTTATGTAAGGCTGTTATCTTGCCCCACACCACACAGAGAGAAGGGTTATATAAAAGTAGGGTTAAGTTGAGTAGACTGTACAGTGTAGCTTAGATTTAGAGATTTAAAGGACTTTGATCTGAAACAGGGAGGAGAGGAAGACTGGCCTTTTTAACCCAAAGTTCAAACACATTGATGACATGATATTTGTCAAACCCTTTAGTACTGCTTTACTGAGCTAACACACCTTAACAGCAGCACAGCATTTCAGCGCCTCAACTCTCCAAATAGAACTTTGGAAAATATCTTCCTAAATAGTGTCTAGAGTTTTAAAAAAGTGAGTAAAAATTACATTTAAAATGTGATTTGCTCTTGTTTAAGGCAGTGTGTGTGTGTGTGTGTGTGTGTGTGTGTGTGTGTGTGTGTGTGTGTGTGTGTGTGTGTGTGTGTGTGTGTGTGTGTGTGTGTGTGTGTAGCACAGATGGGCGAAGAGGCTCAGTGTCTCTGCAGAAAGGACAGGGGATTACTAGTCAGTGCAGTCAAAGGGCAGGTTTTAGCTAGTAGCTACACATGGCACCTCAGACACACACACATTGTGCTTATCGATCTCAGCAGTCTGTGTGCGTGTGTGTGTCTATAGTCCTTTAAATCCCTACATCTAAACTCTGTACAGTCTGTTCTCAACTTAACCCTGCATGTATATAACCCTTCTGTGTGTGTGTGTGTGTGTGTGTGTGTGTGTGTGTGTGTGTGTGTGTGTGTGTGTGTGTGTGTGTGTGTGTGTGTGTGTGTGTTAGGGTTAGTGGAGGCAGACTGCAGGGCGAGGTACACCTGATAAATGACAACACATGTTTTTCAAAACCCCCACGAGAGAATTAACTAGATGAGAAAGTAGGAGGCAAATCTCTGGGGAACCCATCTGTGATACTGAATGACCAGATATCTGGAAACTAGAGAGAGGGATGGAGGGAGAGAAACACTGAGGGATGGAAAGGGAAAGAGAGAGAGAGAGACAGACAGAGATGGATTTTAAAGTGTTAGAGACAAAATGTGTTCCTCTGACCAACTGTACAAAAATCCCCATTATCTATGAAGTCTTTAAGTGTCCAAGTCTCTCCCTTTCTCAGCCAAGCAGTTATATAGACACTATTACATATGTGCCAAATCAATTACAGTGGGGCAGAAAAAAGGCACAGCAGCTAATAACATCAACCTTTGTGCTCTAGGATACAGAAGGCCTATGCTGTTCACTGACATCAATAAGCCCTAAGGCGAATATGCATACAGTTAGATTCACCATGGAAACGTGGTGGGAGGCTGATATTGAACATACTGCATGAAACCTACATTACATACAGGGCTATGTGGGATACAGATCACTACACCCAATCCAACCTCCTAAAAACAGTCCAGTGAGTTTATTGACATGCAACAACACGATAGAAAGCCTCAATAGGTACGCTGACGGACATCCCTGAAGAACATGTCTGCTGTGACAGAAGCAGACGTGGTTAAATGTCCACGTTGAAATGTTAAACTACTGTTTGGAAAGGAGATAATAAAACACTTAGGCCCAACTCTGAAGTTGAAAATAAACGTTTGTTCTTGTTTCTCAAGTGAGCCGGCAAGAGAAAATGTCTCTAGATTTGGCTTTTGATGGAACCTACTGGCTCTATTACTATTTTGGGAAAAAGATCCTAAATGGAGATGAAACAGTCGTCAAGGCGCGGGTCAGTCCAGTTAAACGGTCGTCAAGGCGCGGGTCAGTCCAGTTAAACGGTCGTCAAGGCGCGGGTCAGTCCAGTTAAACGGTCGTCAAGGCGCGGGTCAGTCCAGTTAAACGGTCGTCAAGGCGCGGGTCAGTCCAGTTAAACGGTCGTCAAGGCGCGGGTCAGTCCAGTTAAACGGTCGTCAAGGCGCGGGTCAGTCCAGTTAAACGGTCGTCAAGGCGCGGGTCAGTCCAGTTAAACGGTCGTCAAGGCGGGGGTCAGTCCAGTTAAACGGTCGTCAAGGCGCGGGTCAGTCCAGTTATAAGGTCGTCAAGGCCGGGGTCAGTCCAGTTAAACGGTCGTCAAGGCGCGGGTCAGTCCAGTTAAAGGGTCGTCAAGGCGGGGGTCAGTCCAGTTAAACGGTCGTCAAGGCGCGGGTCAGTCCAGTTAAACGGTCGTCAAGGCGCGGGTCAGTCCAGTTAAACGGTCGTCAAGGCGCGGGTCAGTCCAGTTAAACGGTCGTCAAGGCGCGGGTCAGTCCAGTTAAACGGTCGTCAAGGCGCGGGTCAGTCCAGTTAAACGGTCGTCAAGGCGCGGGTCAGTCCAGTTAAACGGTCGTCAAGGCGCGGGTCAGACCAGTTAAACGGTCGTCAAGGCACGGGTCAGTCCAGTTAAACGGTCGTCAAGGCACGGGTCAGTCCAGTTAAACGGTCGTCAAGGCACGGGTCAGTCCAGCGAAACGGTCGTCAAGGCGCGGGTCAGTCCAGTTAAACGGTCGTCAAGGCGCGGGTCAGTCCAGTTAAACGGTCGTCAAGGCGCGGGTCAGTCCAGTGAAACGGTCGTCAAGGCGCGGGTCAGTCCAGTGAAACGGTCGTCAAGGCGCGGGTCAGTCCAGTGAAACGGTCGTCAAGGCGCGGGTCAGTCCAGTGAAACGGTCGTCAAGGCGCGGGTCAGTCCAGTGAAACGGTCGTCAAGGCGCGGGTCAGTCCAGTGAAACGGTCGTCAAGGCGCGGGTCAGTCCAGTTAAACGGTCGTCAAGGCGCGGGTCAGTCCAGTTAAACAGTCGTCAAGGCGCGGGTCAGTCCAGTTAGCCAGGCAGCAGGGCAGGGGCCAGGAAGACTTTCACACAGAACAAGATCAAGCTGTAGGTAGGTCTATACACCTGATACAGTATACAGCCAAGGGCAGGAGTGTTGCAGAGCGATATAGATAGATAGATAGATATATATAGATATATGCTACTGATAAAAGGGAGACTACAAACTGGGTTTTGAAAGCGAGGAAACCTATAGTTTTAAAGATCAGAACGAAGTTGATCATAATCTCACAATAACACCGGATCTACCGATTTAACCGGATTAAACAAAGCTAATGAAACGAGAGAATATTGGGGGAGGGGAAATTGGGAAATCCAAAAGATCCATATTGATATTAAAATACTGTCATTATGCTGTTGCCTATTAATGTTAGTCTATTGAAGAAACGTTGGACCGATTATCAAACATTAAAATAGAATACATTGCATTGAGTGGGATAACGCAGCTTTCCAAAACAACGGAATGTCCACTGCATCGGTTTACATTACAACAAGCTATACCTAATGAGAAAAACATTTTCCCTAAACAATCGTTTGCTGTAAACTGCTACAAAACAAAATCTAAACTGCAGAGTTGTACAGCATCAGTTACATTGTAACGAATGATTTCAACAAGTACTACAACAACAAGAACAGTCCATGTTTTCAACCGTGGCCAGCGAGATGAAACGCAGTGTCATTTTCTTTGTCATCCCCCACCTTCCCTAAAATACAAAAATAATTTTCTGTGACATTTCCCCAATGCAGCAATGCGCGTTCCCTGGTGCCGACGTCCAGGGCAACAAGGTAACGCGCAACACGAATCCCGGCTTCAATTCTGAAGGTGGAACGCGCACTGCCCTCCCCCAACAATAATATAGTAGGCCTACAATAAAATGAGCAGCGCGCACACAGGCACAGAAAACCCTTTCTCATTTGCCGAGCTACAATTCCATCTGTACACGTGACACGCCCTGCTTACAATAAATAAACAGCCCAAAAAATTACTAAAATTGTTTCCTCACTTTCAAATCCCTAATACCCGAGAAAAACACCCGTATCACATCCACATACAATAACAACATAACGGCTATATCGCTGAAACACATGGCAATAAGATCCAAAGCTTTAAAAAACTTTAACTATATATTTGTGCAGGTCGGGGGAGGCGGACGGTGTTGAGACGCGAGGCAACAAAAAAATGACAGCTCGCTCCGCTCAGCACCCTGGCTTGCGGACCGCAGCAGTAGCGTCAGTTTTTTCCCCAGGACACAACAGCCAAGCCATTTAAGTGTTTTCTCCCCAAACCATGCGCACCCTGGCTCTCCAGCCGAACCTCCATGCAAGGCGAAACGAGCTTACCTACACAGTGAATGAGTTTGTGTCGCCACGAGTCAAGTTCCTGCCGAAAGCCGCGCCTCTCGATCGTGCATTGCTGCCTTTTGCACAGACTCGCCATTTTCTACCGGGCCCTCCCGCGGACGCGCACATTCTGCTAGGTGCTTGTGCGCATACGTCACCAATACTTTTTGAGGGTTATGGGTGGAGTACAAAATGTAGGGGGGACTTATAGCTGCAGCATCCGCTCACGGACCCACCCACCACCTCCACCACCCACCCGAAACCCCCCCCCCCCCCCAACATCTCAGTTCTGTTGAGAGAATGAACGTCAGTGATGGAATTTAAACCCGCAACAAAAGAATATGGATCAATAAATAAATGTATAGATTGAATTTACAGAGTGTAGGCTATGGTCTAAATGTGTCAAATCTGTGTCAAAGCGCATCAGTGCGTTATGAGTTTTAATAATGCGCAGTGGATAGCCTATACATTGCAGTGGTATTTAAATAGATAATGTATAGCCAATGTTTTTCCATAGAACCGTCATAATGAAAGAAAGGTCAATGATTACCATATATTTAATACATGTAAACAGGAGATAATGATAAGTCAGCATTAACATTTACAAGGGATATACAGGGAAGGGACCTTTGTATCACGGTATGAACAGAGATTATTATTCATATTTCTGGCTGTGTGTGTTGTTGTATGATAAGTATAATCAACTTTATACTGAATCGCAATTACACTGTTCATACTGATATTTGGGAGACTGCTTGGCTTGGTTCTATTCTGTTCTTTCAATCCTATTCTAATCTATTCCAATTCTTTAACATTCTATTCAATTATATTTGATTCCAATCTATTCTATTATTTCTAATTCTATATTACTCTAATACTATTCGACCGCGGTCAAAAGGGAAAGAAATGGGGTTTCTAAGTTCAAAACCCAGAAGGAGTTTATCAAAACCCGTCTGTTACAGCTTCTTTACAAAGACGGGTCAATTTTCACATCAGTGGGTTTTTTTTCATCAGGTTTCCTGCAACTTAATCACATTAATTTAATTGCGATCTTTATGACTTCCTGTTTGCCATGTGTTATTTTTCAGGAATAAAATAATGTCCCCTCTACTTTGCCATATTGGTTTAGATATCATCTGCTTGGGGACAAACCCCTCGCCATCCCTCGCAGCTGTTCTTTTTGCGATATAGGGTCAAATAAATCAGAGTTTTCAATGAAACCCGCCACCAAAGTATAATCACCAAATTGATACACCAAAGTTACATAATATCATTAAAAAGCAGCCTCAACGGTGGTTTATATCTCTTCAGAGACGTGGACGGCACATAAAAGGCAAGGGCAAACGGTTTAACAAGGAGCACTCCGGCTAATTATATCGGCGAACTCTGTTGAATGAGGGGTTGCCCTTCACAAAAATGTCTTCCATAGATTCACTGGACGAGGAGCAGACAGCCAATCGGATGAGTGTTTGAATCAAGGTCAAGTGAAAGATGCTCAATAGGACCGCGCCACCTTGGAATAATGCTGAAGCCTCTTGCCAGGAGATGCGAGGCTACGGAAAGCTAATTTTCACTGGAAGGTGTAGAATCATCCACCAACCCGTTTTCTGTCAGTGATGTAGGGAAGGTGGATTCTCTTGGTGTAAAATACCTACCAGGTAAATTATTTGTTTGTTTAATCGCCGTGGCAATTATGATTTTCTCAGTGCTACCCGCCGGCTACGTGAAAGGGAAAATCGCACCGTTACTGTGGCAACATTTTAGACTGGGCATATTACACGCTCTATTGTATTGATTCATAGGCTGCGTTAAGAGAATAACAATATCTATTAATATATGAATTCCTTTTCTTATTGTTAAATATATAAAAGTGTTTTGGTTTTATTCAAATGTACTGATGTAACATCATCATATCTAGAGGAGAAATAAAGAATAGGAGAATCCTTCAAACGTCCCTGTGTCAGAGACACAGCCTAGTTTACAACAATGAGCAATGGAATATCTCGATGGACTTTCCACTTAACTGTGTTCTTGATAATATTATTCCGCCCTGACCTGCCATCACAGCTATAGTTCGGGTAGGCCATTCGTTCGTTCAGTAGTCTATAGCCTGATAATTCATTTTCATTAGTTGCAAATAGAATAAAGACCACATCGTTAAAAAGCCTAACGTCATGGCGCTCATATTAATATTTTACGGTCTCTGTACTGTAGCCTACCGAAAAACAATGCCGAGATCAGCTCTCTGTGTGAGTTAATCCACGGGTTGTCTGGGCGAGCGCTCCAAACTGTGCGTCAAAATGTGTCTCAATCAGGTTAGCGCTCTGTGGGTGTTTGCAGAAGAGTCACGCACCTATTAATTTAGATGGGCACGAAGTACTTTGGGATGGAGGTTTATAGTATCATAACCCATCATGGTGTGTAGTATCATAACCCACCATGGTATATAGTATCATGACCCATCATGGTACTATGGTATATAGTATCATACCCCATCATGGTACTATGGTATGTAGTATCATAACCCATCATGGTATATAGTATCATAACCCATCATGGTATATAGTATCATAACCCATCATGGTATATAGTATCATGACCCATCATGGTATATAGTATCATAACCCATCATGGTATATAGTATCATAACCCATCATGGTATGTAGTATCATGACCCATCATGGTATATAGTATCATGACCCATCATGGTACAATGGTATATAGTATCATAACCCATCATGGTATATAGTATCATAACCCATCATGGTATATAGTATCATGACCCATCATGGTATATAGTATCATAACCCATCATGGTATATAGTATCATGACCCATCATGGTATATAGTATCATAACCCATCATGGTATATAGTATCATGACCCATCATGGTACTATGGTATATAGTATCATAACCCATCATGGTATATAGTATCATAACCCAATAATAATTGTGTGTGTGTGTGTGTGTGTGTGCAACAGGACCCGTGTGATATGACCCTGACAAGAGGATCCTTCACCTATTCCAACGGTGAAGAGTACCATGGGGAGTGGAGGGAAGGCAAGATCCCTCTATACCTTTATCACTTTACTAATCCCTCTATCCTCTATCACTTTACTAATCCCTCTATCCCTCTATCACTTTACTCATCCCTTTATCACTTTACTCATCACTCTATCAGTTTACTCATCCCTTTATCACTTTACTCATCCCTCTATCACTTTACTCATCCCTCTATCAGTTTACTCATCCCTTTATCACTTTACTCATCCCTCTATCACTTTACTCATCCCTCTATCACTTTACTCATCCCTCTATCAGTTTACTCATCCCTTTATCACTTTACTCATCCCGCTTTCCCCTATCACTTTACTCATCCATTTATCACTTTACTCATCCCTCTATCAGTTTACTCATCCCTCTATCAATTTGCTCATCCCTTTATCACTTTACTCATCCCTCTATCAGTTTACTCATCCCTTTATCACTTTACTCATCCCTCTATCACTTTACTAATCCCTCTATCACTTTACTAATCCCTCTATCCCTTTATCACTTTACTCATCCCTCTATCACTTTACTCATCCCTCTATCACTTTACTCATCCCTCTATCACTTTACTCATCCCTCTATCCCTTTATCACTTTACTCATCCCTCTATCACTTTACTCATCCCTCTATCACTTTACTCATCCCTCTATCACTTTACTCATCCCTCTATCCCTTTATCACTTTACTCATCCCTCTATCACTTTACTCATCCCTATATCACTTTACTCATCCCTCTATCACTTTACTCATCCCTCTATCACTTTACTCATCCCTTTATCACTTTACTCATCCCTTTATCACTTTATTCATTCCTCTATCCCTTTATCACTCTACTCATCCCTCTAACCCGTTATCACTTTACTCATCCCTTTATCACTTTACTCATCCCTCTATCCCTTTATCACTCTACTCATCCCTCTAACCCTTTATCACTTTACCCATCCCTTTATCTCTTTACTCATCCCTATATCACTTTTCTCATCTGTCTATCACTCTACATATCCCTCTATCACTTTACTCATCCCTCTATCCCTTTATCACTTTACTCATCCCTCTATCCCTTATAGCTGGTCTCAGACAATCCTGCAGGTGAAGAAGCCGGTGTGGGGGTCCTGGGCTGGCGTGGTTACATGTTACACGTATTGCCAAGGATTAACATTAAATCCTCTGGCAATAGCTCTAGTGGACATTCCTGAAGTCAGCATGCCAATTGCACGCTCCCTCAAAACCTGAGACCTCTATGGTGTTGTGTTGTGTGACAAAACGGCACATTTTAGAGTGGCCTTTTATTGTCCCCAGCACAAGGAGCACCTGTGTAATGATCATGCTGTTTAATCAGCTTCTTGATATGCCGCACCTGTCAGGCGGATGGATTATCTTGGCAGAGGAGAAATGCTCACTAACAGGGACGTAAACACATTTTGAGAGAAATAAGCTTTTTGTGCGTATGGAACATTTCTGGGATCTTTTATTTCAGCTGATGAAACATGGAACACTTTACATGTTGCGTTTCTCTTTCTACTCGGTATAAATACAACATTTATGTTCGCCAACAATACACGTCAGACATGAAAGTCAAGTTAGCAGGTACTTTACATGCTCCATTCCCCCTCTGGATGTATTTCTCACTGTGTCAGCCTCAGGTGTCTGGAGGTTTCAAACGAATCAAAAGTCTCAACTCAGTCCAGATGATTGCCTCTGAGTAAACAGCAGAGAGGAGTGGTAGGCTGTAGCCTAAGGGTGTGTCGTCTGTACTAATTCTAGGTCAAAAACAGAATCCGTATCCACCGGCAATTCTCTACAGACTATATACCATCTGCTGTCATAGTGACAACACACATACAAATACACAAGCAAACAAATACACACACACACAGCCGCGTAATATCCACATTAACGCTACACTGACTTTAACCAGTATTTGCAGTTTGACAAAAACACGAGACGTCATGGTAACCCCAGAGATAAAGGATGCCATAATAACTAGAGAACAAGTTTGGAGCTATTTTAGAAAACGTTCTGTTTAACTGATAACATATGGTGGCTTCAGAGAGGTCAGAGGTCATTTGGTGTGTCTGGTGTGTTGTTTAGTGCCCTTGTTGTAAGGGTGATTGATCTGTTTGTATTGACAGGTATAGCTAACAGGTTGAAGTGGGACACACAGGAGACAGGCTGACTGATGGCATATCTTTTAGCATCTTTTATCATCCACCGTTCAAGTCTTTTATTAGCTAAGAAAGACAACTTTGAGAGAGATGTTTGTGTGTGTGTGTGTGTGTTTGTGTGGGGTCGGTGCACTAGGACTATTGATTGATATAAAAGCCGACAAATTCAGCTAAAGCTAAATTAGGATGGCAACCGTGGCAACCGTGACCTAACAACAAGATTGGCCCCGACGACGCGACGCTAAGAACCGTTCACCAGATGAAACTCTGAACTGATTTCTGGAATCAAACTAGACGAAAGGAGAGACGGGCAGCTTGTAAGTACAGTAGTGTACACAATCTATTAGCTGGTCAGAAGCTTGGCCTTTAATTAGTGCTTTTATTGTTTTAGACTGTGTACTTTTTATTTTCCACATTTTACGGCTTCTTGTTTGCTTTTAATTATTTTCAATGTATTGTTTTAATGTTAAGTGTGTTGCTATTTTTAATGCACTTTAAATACAATTTTAATTGGATTGTATTTGATCCAGTAGCACTACTGCTTTAGCTAAACTAGTAAGGCTAATCAAATCAAATCAAATGTATTTATATAGCCCTTCTTACATCAGCTGATATCTCAAAGTGCTGTACAGAAACCCAGCCTAAAACCCCAAACAGCAAGCAATGTAGGTGTAGAAGCACGGTGGCTAGGAAAAACTCCCTAGAAAGGCAAAAACCTAGGAAGAAACCTAGAGAGGAACCAGGCTATGAGGGGTGGCCAGTCCTCTTCTGGCTGTGCCGGGTGGAGATTATAACAGAACATGGCCAAGATGTTCAAATGTTCATAAATGACCAGCATGGTCAAATAATAATAATCACAGTAGTTGTCGAGGGTGCAGCAAGTCAGCACCTCAGGAGTAAATGTCAGTTGGCTTTTCATAGCCGATCATTAAGAGTATCTCTACCGCTCCTGCGGTCTCTAGAGAGTTGAAAACAGCAGGTCTGGGACAGGTAGCACGTCCGGTGAACAGGTCAGGGTTCCATAGCCGCAGGCAGAACAGTTGAAACTGGAGCAGCAGCACGGCCAGGTGGACTGGGGACAGCAAGGAGTCATCATGCCAGGTAGTCCTGAGGCATGGTCCTAGGGCTCAGGTCCTCCGAGAGAGAGAAAGAAAGAGAGAATTAGAGAGAGCATACTTAAATTCACACAGGGCACCGGATAAGACAGGAGAAGTACTCCAGATATAACAAACTGACCCTAGCCCCCCGACACATAAACTACTGCAGCATAAATAGTGGAGGCTGAGACAGGAGGGGTCAGGAGACACTGTGTCGCCATCCGAATTACTCTGTACAATAGGGGAAATGAATTAGTTGTAAAACTAGGGGGAAATGAATTAGTTGTAAAACTAGGGGGAAATGAATTAGTTGTAATACTAGGGGAAATGAATTAGTTGTAATAGTAGGGGGAAATTAATTAGTTGTAATACTGGGGGGAAATGAATTAGTTGTACTACTAGGGGGAAATGAATTAGTTGTAATACTAGGGGGAAATGAATTAGTTGTACTACTAGGGGGAAACATGGGATAGAAATGCACTTTCTCGTGTTCTTTAAGTTTTAACTTGTTGCCATTTCAACCCCCTTGCCTTGTGTAAGACGACTAACGTCTTGACAAATCAAATGGAAATGTATTGGTCACATACACATGGTTAGCAGATGTTATTGGTCACATACACATGGTTAGCAGATGTTATTGGTCACATACACATGGTTAGCAGATGTTATTGGTCACATACACATGGTTAGCAGATGTTATTGGTCACATACACATGGTTAGCAGATGTTATTGGTCACATACACATGGTTAGCAGATGTTATTGGTCACATACACATGGTTAGCAGATGTTATTGCGAGTGTAGCGAAATTCTTATGCTTCTAGATCCGACAGTGAGGCAGTATCTAACAGGTAATATCTAACAATTCCACAACAAAACCTAATATCTAACCAACATTCAGTGGACCTCAGTCAGTGGAAGGAAGCCTTGTGAAATCTCAGCGACCGCCTCTTACTTAACTCTACTTGGCTGGCTTCCACACTGAGATTTGGGGGACACAAATCCCATGTCAACACCGTACGGCCCTCACACACACACACACACACGTGCAGATACACACACAGACACACACATTAAGGGCTTATAAGTAAGCATATCTCTGTAAGGTCTACACCTGTTGTATTCGGTGCATGTGACAAATACAATTTGATTTGATTCCGGAAGGCTCTTGACTGTATTTCGTCTAACAGCCAGTTTAGTTTTACCTCGCCGTCCAAATCTCATTAAAAAAAAAACTGAACTGAGATTAGAGAGAGGAGGTTTGCGTAGTCATAGTGACAGATGGCACATCTAATTTAGTCAATCTACACCAGTAGCTGGCAGCCCTGTGCTCTTTCATCCCATCCCCTCCCTCCCTCCCTCACCCTTTCCTCTCCCTCTCTCACCCCTCCTCCCTCACCCATCTCACCCCTCCTCCTTCCACTCCTCTCACCCCTCCTCCCTCCACCCCTCTCACCCCTCCTCCTTCCACTCCTCTCACCCTCCTCCCTCCACCCTCACCCCTCCTCCTTCCACTCCTCTCACCTCTCCTCCCTCCACTCCTCTCACCCCTCCTCCCTCCACTCCTCTCACCCCTCCTCCTTCCACTCCTCTCACCCCTCCTCCCTCCACTCCTCTCACCCCTCCTCCCTCCACTCCTCTCAACCTCTCCTTCCTCCACTCCTCACCCCTCCTCCCTCCACTCCTCTCACCCCTCCCTCACCCCTCTCTCACCCCTCCTCCCTCCACTCCTCTCACCCCTCCTCCCTCCACTCCTCTCACCCCTCCTCCCTCACCCCTCCTCCCTCCACTCCCCTCACCCCTCCTCCCTCACCCCCTTCCTAAATCCTAATACTGGGTAATATTAATTTAGTACACTAGTATCTGGCAGCAGAAAACCACCCTCATCTCCCTCACTCACTCACCCCCCTCCACCCTCCCCCTTCCGCTCCCTCTCTCAATCTCACCTCCCCCTTCCTAAATCCTAATCCACTGTGTTCACTTGTGTGCTCCGCTTCTTTACGTTCAAACGTATTGCTGCCAAAATACCTACGGAGCAACGAGAAGCTCAGAACATTTCACCTGACCTCATTCAGTGGACCTTATTCAGTGGACCTCATTCAGTGGACCTCATTCAGTGGACCTCATTCAGTGGACCCCATGCAGTGGACTTCATTCAGTTGACCCCATGCAGTGGACCTTATTCAGTGGACTTCATTCAGTAGACCCCATGCAGTGGACCTTATTCAGTGGACTTCATTCAGTTGACCCCATGCAGTGGACCTTATTCAGTGGACTTCATTCAGTTGACCCCATGCAGTGGACCTCATTCAGTGAACCTCATTCAGTGGACCCCATGCAGTGGACTTCATTTAGTAGACCCCATGCAGTGGACCTCATTCAGTAGGCTACAACTGGGAGAAGGCTGTAGCCTTCAATACACACAGGTGTAAAATACAGTGTGTTGAGACTTGGCTTGAATGCCTCCTAGAGGGTATTTGTTAAATCTCCGTAGACTGACAGGACAAAACATCTACAATATAAATCTTTTTTTTTTTTTTACTCGCTACATTTTTTTACTCACATTCTTTGCTAGAAGTGACAAGGCAGCCTGTTTGTTAAGTTCCAAGTACATTCAGAGACCCTGAGATCGGTATGTCTTAGAGCAAGAAAATGTTTTAGTCCTACCTCACTGTTAAATTACTTTCGATCCAACTGCCCACGAAAATTGTCATTTTCTTTCACTACACATGTTACAGAGACCCAGAGATGTGTGTTTGAATAGAAAATGCCTAGAACTCCCAAAGAAACAACAGTCTAGAAGTTATCAAGGACCAAGGAAAGACAGGCGGCCTCTTTTCAACTTCCAAGAACATTTGGAAACCCTGAGAGTTGTATTTGAAGCAATACATTTTTTCCTGACCCAAAACACCCCATGAAAAGTGATGTGGGTTTGAGTAGACGGGCCTGGAACCTCTAAATAAGATGCATGTATAGTCTAAAGAACAAGGACAAAAGTGAGATAGACAGTCAGACAGACAGCTAGATAGACAGCTAGTCAGACAGCTAGACAGACAGCTAGATAGATAGTTAGACAGACAGCTGATAGACAGCTAGACAGACAGCTAGACAGACAGCTAGATAGATAGTTAGACAGACAGCTGATAGACAGCTAGACAGACAGCTAGACAGACAGCTAGATAGATAGTTAGACAGACAGCTGATAGACAGCTAGACAGACAGCTAGATAGACAGCTAGATAGATAGTTAGACAGACAGCTGATAGACAGCTAGACAGACAGCTAGATAGATAGCTAGTCAGACAGCTAGACAGACAGCTAGACAGACAGCTAGATAGATAGCTAGTCAGACAGCTAGATAGACAGTTAGACAGACAGATAGATAGACAGCTAGTCAGACAGCTAGATATATAGTTAGACAGACAGCTAGATAGACAGCTAGTCAGACAGCTAGACAGACAGCTAGATAGATAGTTAGACAGACAGCTAGATAGACAGCTAGTCAGACAGCTAGACAGACAGCTAGATAGATAGTTAGACAGACAGCTAGATAGACAGCTAGACAGACAGTTAGACAGACAGATAGATAGACAGCTAGTCAGACAGCTAGATATATAGTTAGACAGACAGCTAGATAGACAGCTAGTCAGACAGCTAGACAGACAGCTAGATAGATAGTTAGACAGACAGCTAGATAGACAGCTAGTCAGACAGCTAGACAGACAGCTAGATAGATAGTTAGACAGACAGCTAGATAGACAGCTAGACAGACAGCTAGACAGACAGATAGATAGATAGTTAGTCAGACAGCTAGATAGACAGTTAGACAGACAGCTAGATAGATAGTTAGACAGACAGCTAGATAGATAGTTAGACAGACAGCTAGATAGATAGTTAGACAGACAGATAGATAGACAGCTAGACAGACAGCTAGACAGACAGATAGATAGATAGTTAGTCAGACAGCTAGATAGACAGTTAGACAGACAGCTAGATAGATAGTTAGTCAGACAGCTAGATAGACAGTTAGACAGACAGATAGATAGACAGCTAGTCAGACAGCTAGACAGACAGCTAGATAGATAGTTAGTCAGACAGCTAGATAGACAGTTAGACAGACAGATAGATAGACAGCTAGTCAGACAGCTAGACAGACAGCTAGATAGATAGTTAGACAGACAGCTAGATAGATAGTTAGACAGACAGCTAGATAGACAGCTAGTCAGACAGCTAGACAGACAGCTAGATATATAGTTAGAGAGAAAGCTAGACAGGCAGCTAGACAGCCAGATAGACAGACAGATAGACAGACAGATAGATAGACAGCTAGATAGACAGCTAGTCAGACAGCTAGATAGATAGTTAGACAGACAGATAGTCAGACAGCTAGTCAGACAGCTAGACAGACAGCTAGATAGATAGTTAGACAGACAGCTAGATAGATAGTTAGACAGACAGCTAGTCAGACAGCTAGACAGACAGCTAGATAGATAGTTAGACAGACAGCTAGACAGGCAGCTAGACAGCCAGATAGACAGACAGATAGACAGACAGATAGATAGATAGTTAGACAGACAGCTAGTCAGACAGCTAGACAGACAGCTAGATAGACAGCTAGACAGACAGCTAGACAGACAGCTAGATAGATAGTTAGACAGACAGATAGTCAGACAGCTAGTCAGACAGCTAGACAGACAGCTAGATAGATAGTTAGACAGACAGCTGATAGACAGTTAGACAGACAGTTAGACAGACAGCTAGATTGACTATTTTCAAGCTCTAAGTACTGACAAAGACCCTGACTCCGGTTGTAAGGTATTTGGAGCAATTGAGTGTTCTGGCCCTATTATAATAATGTTACTTCACAATTACTTCACGACCCAACTACCTGAAGAATAGCCATGTAGATTTGACCAACAAAGGCCTTCATGTACTGTATAGTCTGTAAGGATAAAGGTGAGACAGACAGGCTTTTTTAAAGTTCTAGGTACAGGCAGAAACCCAGAGAGTCTATATAGCAGCTATACTATAGAGCTGATGGTTTCATATGGTCCAATAAGCTCTTCACCTTGTATTAACCTCTTACACATGAGGCATCTTTATCCTTTATCCACATGGTGATTTATGAACAATTATTATAAAAAATAAGGTGGTCTTTTGATGTCTTTCATTCACGTTTTGGAGTGAATTTGACATTTATTATTTTTGTCCAGTTTGGGATTTTAGAACGTTTTTGACAGTCAGTCTATTGCAATTGTATTTTGCACTAACTTGCTCACTCGTTAACTAACTGATAACTAACATAACTAATTAACTTGTGACTAACTATCTGATAACTAATAAGCTTGAATCTAACTAACTAACAACTAACTGACTTATCTTTGTATTTTATTTAACCTTTATTTATTCAATAAAGGTTAAATAATTAAGAACAAATTCTTATTTAAAATGATGGCCTGGCTAACTGGTAACTAACTAACTAACTAACTGGTAACTAACTAACTAACTGGTAACTAACTAACAAACTGGTATTGTCTGTCCCCCAGGTCTGAGACATGGTCTAGGCCAGTAACTAACTGGTTTGTCTGTCCCCCAGGTCTGAGACATGGTCTAGGCCAGTAACTAACTGGTTTGTCTGTCCCCCAGGTCTGAGACATGGTCTAGGCCAGTAACTAACTGGTTTGTCTGTCCCCCAGGTCTGAGACATGGTCTAGGCCAGTCACTAACTGGTTTGTCTGTCCCCCAGGTCTGAGACATGGTCTAGGCCAGTCACTAACTGGTTTGTCTCTACCCCAGGTCTGAGGCATGGTCTAGGCCATTCACTAACTGGTTTGTCTATACCCCAGGTCTGAGACATGATCTAGGCCAGTAACTAACTGGTTTGTCTGTCCCCCAGGTCTGAGACATGGTCTAGGCCAGTAACTAACTGGTTTGTCTGTCCCCCAGGTCTGAGACATGGTCTAGGCCAGTCACTAACTGGTTTGTCTATCCCCCAGGTCTGAGACATGGTCTAGGCCAGTAACTAACTGGTTTGTCTGTCCCCCAGGTCTGAGACATTGTCTAGGCCAGTAACTAACTGGTTTGTCTGTCCCCCAGGTCTGAGACATGGTCTAGGCCAGTAACTAACTGGTTTGTCTGTCCCCCAGGTCTGAGACATGGTCTAGGCCAGTAACTAACTGGTTTGTCTGTCCCCCAGGTCTGAGACATGGTCTAGGCCAGTAACAAACTGGTTTGTCTGTCCCCCAGGTCTGAGACATGGTCTAGGCCAGTAACTAACTGGTTTGTCTATCCCCCAGGTCTGAGACATGGTCTAGGCCAGTAACTAACTGGGTTGTCTGTCCCCCAGGTCTGAGACATGGTCTAGGCCAGTAACTAAAAGGTTTGTCTGTCCCCCAGGTCTGAGACATGGTCTAGGCCAGTAACTAACTGGTTTGTCTCTCCCCCAGGTCTGAGACATGGTCTAGGCCAGTAACTAACTGGGTTGTCTGTCCCCCAGGTCTGAGACATGGTCTAGGCCAGTAACTAACTGGTTTGTCTGTCCCCCAGGTCTGAGACATGGTCTAGGCCAGTAACTAACTGGTTTGTCTATCCCCCAGGTCTGAGACATGGTCTAGGCCAGTAACTAACTGGGTTGTCTGTCCCCCCGGTCTGAGACATGGTCTAGGCCAGTAACTAAAAGGTTTGTCTGTCCCCCAGGTCTGAGACATGGTCTAGGCCAGTAACTAACTGGTTTGTCTCTCCCCCAGGTCTGAGACATGGTCTAGGCCAGTAACTAACTGGGTTGTCTGTCCCCCAGGTCTGAGACATGGTCTAGGCCAGTAACTAACTGGTTTGTCTGTCCCCCAGGTCTGAGACATGGTCTAGGCCAGTAACTAACTGGTTTGTCTCTCCCCCAGGTCTGAGACATGGTCTAGGCCAGTCACTAACTGGTTTTTCTGTCCCCCAGGTCTGAGACATGGTCTAGGCCAGTAACTAACTGGGTTGTCTGTCCCCTAGGTCTGAGACATGGTCTAGGCCAGTCACTAACTGGTTTGTCTGTCCCCCAGGTCTGAGACATGGTCTAGGCCAGTAACTAACTGGTTTGTCTGTCCCCCAGGTCTGAGACATGGTCTAGGCCAGTAACTAACTGGTTTGTCTGTCCCCCAGGTCTGAGACATGGTCTAGGCCAGCTGACGTTAAGTGATGGGACGTGTTACACGGGTCAGTTCGAGAACGGACTCTTCAACGGCTGTGGGATGCTGGTCTTCCCTGATGGATCCAGGTAACAATGTCTCACCATTCCTATTTCACCTTTGACCCTGCTAATGACATTACAACTGTCTGACGTCTAAAACGCCGGCTGTGTCTAAAATGACACCCTGTTCCCCCTTATAGCACGTTTATTTTGACCGAGGCCCTGAATTGTAGGGCGAAGGCAAAGTGTTGCATTAGATATCTCCCCTGATCATTTTCTTCATTTCTGTTACTTCTAACTGGAAAAGGCTTGAATTCCTGACCACGTCCATGTGATTTTGCAAACAGATGTTCTCTTAGTGTTGTGATTTTAGAAGCAACAGGCGCCGCTTTTCTCTAGATCCAACTCTACTCTGATGTCACACAAAGTCATCTGGGACGCAATTTATGTTGCCTGCAACGTGATTATAACAAACCTCCTTCACCTTGAGAGCAAAGCTTGACTGAGATAATGAAGTGTCAGTAGCTTTAACGAGGATCTCGGCAACGTCACACACTGCGCGGCTGAAGTAAAACGAATCGCTGCACAAATGGACTTTCTTTTGCTATGTATTGTATTCCGTGTCACAGAGCACATAGCAGACCTGGGTTGTGAGAACAGGAGAATGGATCAGCCCATCAGATTCCACCCACCTCAGGTCAAGGTTCTCTGCTTATATTTGTCTGTGTTCTGACAGCATTCTGTTCTTGTTCCAGACCTCTTGGGGACATTTCTCAGCTGAATGATATCTATTATATGACAGCATAGCTCACTAAACAGTTATGCACCAGACATACTGCCTAACAAATACATTTTTGAGAATCCACTCAAAACAAACTTAACACAATCAGTGTGCAGAAACAAACTCCTTGACATTGGGGTCCTATTCATTATGGTACGCAATGAAAAACACTTTTAAATGCTTTGCTACAGAAAACTAGAATCAGAATGTTACTTGGTGATATGGTGCTGCTTGTGAAAGACAACATAGTCAGAATGTTACCTGGTGATATGGTGCTGCTAGTGAAAGACAACATAGTCAGAATGTTACCTGGTGATATGGTGCTGCTAGTGAAAGACAACATAGTCAGAATGTTACCTGGTGATATGGTGCTGCTAGTGAAAGACAACATAGTCAGAATGTCACTTGGTGATATGGTGCTGCTAGTGAAAGACAACATAGTCAGAATGTTACCTGGTGATATGGTGCTGCTAGTGAAAGACAACATAGTCAGGATGTTACCTGGTGATATGGTGCTGCTAGTGAAAGACAACATAGTCAGAATGTTACCTGGTGATATGGTGCTGCTAGTGAAAGACAACATAGTCAGATTGTTACTTAGTGATATGGTGCTGCTAGTGACAGACAACATAGTCAGAATGTTACCTGGTGATATGGTGCTCCTAGTGAAAGACAACATAGTCAGAATGTTACCTGGTGATATGGTGCTGCTAGTGAAAGACAACATAGTCAGATTGTTACTTAGTGATATGGTGCTGCTAGTGAAAGACAACATAGTCAGATTGTTACCTGGTGATATGGTGCTGCTAGTGAAAGACAACATAGTCCGAATTTTACCTGGTGATATGGTGCTGCTAGTGAAAGACAACATAGTCAGAATGTTACCTGGTGATATGGTGCTGCTAGTGAAAGACAACATAGTCAGATTGTTACTTAGTGATATGGTGCTGCTAGTGAAAGACAACATAGTCAGAATGTTACCTGGTGATATGGTGCTGCTAGTGAAAGACAACATAGTCAGAATGTTACCTGGTGATATGGTGCTGCTAGTGATAGACAACATAGCCAGAATGTTACCTGGTGATATGGTGCTGCTAGTGAAAGACAACATAGTCAGAATGTTACCTGGTGATATGGTGCTGCTAGTGAAAGACAACATAGTCAGATTGTTACTTTGTGATATGGTGCTGCTAGTGAAAGACAACATAGTCAGAATGTTACCTGGTGATATGATGCAGCTAGTGAAAGACAACATAGTCAGAATGTTACCTGGTGATATGGTGCTGCTAGTGAAAGACAACATAGTCAGAATGTTACCTGGTGATATGGTGCTGCTAGTGAAAGACAACATAGTCAGAATGTTACTTGGTGATATGGTGCTGCTAGTGAAAGACAACATAGTCAGAATGTTACTTTGTGATATGGTGCTGCTAGTGAAAGACAACATAGTCAGAATGTTACCTGGTGATATGGTGCTGCTAGTGAAAGACAACATAGTCAGAATGTTACCTGGTGATATGGTGCTGCTAGTGAAAGACAACATAGTCAGATTGTTACTTAGTGATATGGTGCTGCTAGTGAAAGACAACATAGTCAGAATGTTACTTGGTGATATGGTGCTGCTAGTGAAAGACAACATAGTCAGAATGTTATCTGGTGATATGGTGCTGCTAGTGAAAGACAACATAGTCAGAATGTTCCTAGGTGATATGGTGCTGCTAGTGAAAGACAACATAGTCAGAATGTTACCTGGTGATATGGTGCTGCTAGTGAAAGACAACACAGTCAGATTGTTACTTAGTGATATGGTGCTGCTAGTGAAAGACAACATAGTCAGAATGTTACCTGGTGATATGGTGCTGCTAGTGAAAGACAACACAGTCAGATTGTTACTTAGTGATATGGTGCTGCTAGTGAAAGATAACATAGTCAGAATGTTACCTGGTGATATGGTGCTGCTAGTGAAAGACAACATAGTCAGATTGTTACTTGGTGATATGGTGCTGCTAGTGAAAGACAACATAGTCAGAATGTTATCTGGTGATATGGTGCTGCTAGTGAAAGACAACATAGTCAGAATGTTCCTAGGGGATATGGTGCTGCTAGTGAAAGACAACATAGTCAGAATGTTACCTGGTGATATGGTGCTGCTAGTGAAAGACAACATAGTCAGAATGTTACCTGGTGATATGGTGCTGCTAGTGAAAGACAACATAGTCAGAATGTTCCTAGGGGATATGGTGCTGCTAGTGAAAGACAACATAGTCAGAATGTTACCTGGTGATATGGTGCTGCTAGTGAAAGACAACATAGCCAGAATGTTACCTGGTGATATGGTGCTGCTAGTGAAAGACAACATAGTCAGAATGTTACCTGGTGATATGGTGCTGCTAGTGAAAGACAACATAGCCAGAATGTTCCTAGGGGATATGGTGCTGCTAGTGAAAGACAACATAGTCAGAATGTTACCTGGTGATATGGTGCTGCTAGTGAAAGACAACATAGTCAGATTGTTACTTTGTGATATGGTGCTGCTAGTGAAAGACAACATAGTCAGAATGTTACCTGGTGATATGGTGCTGCTAGTGAAAGACAACATAGTCAGAATGTTACCTGGTGATATGGTGCTGCTAGTGAAAGACAACATAGTCAGAATGTTACCTGGTGATATGGTGCTGCTAGTGAAAGACAACATAGTCAGATTGTTACTTAGTGATATGGTGCTGCTAGTGAAAGACAACATAGTCAGATTGTTACTTAGTGATATGGTGCTGCTAGTGAAAGACAACATAGTCAGAATGTTACCTGGTGATATGGTGCTGCTAGTGAAAGACAACATAGTCAGATTGTTACTTAGTGATATGGTGCTGCTAGTGAAAGACAACATTTAGAGACAGAATACAGACAACCGAGTTAAAACAAAGGTTACGGTTGATACACAGTGGGTATACGGTTAATACACAGTGGGTATACGGTTAATACACAGTGGGTATACGGTTAATACACAGTGGGTAAGGGATAAAGAGTCTGAAAGGTGTTTTCCCAGCTTCACGTGTTGCATCATGTTGGACAGGAAGTCAGTGTCCCACACAGATGGAGCTGGACATGTTCAGCTGGGAGTGTCTCGTAACAGTTCTGGGATGATGCTATTGAATGCTGAACTAAAGTCCACAAACAATATCACTGCATATGTCTTTGGGTTATCCAGGTGTTTGATGATGTAGCGTAGGCCCATGTTTTGTGAGGTAGCCTAGCGGTTAACAGCGCTGGGCCAGTAACCAAAAGGTCTCTGGTTCAAATCCCTGAGCCGACTAGGTGAAAAATATGTTGATGTGGCCTTGAGCAAGGCACTTGCTCCTAAGTCGCTCTCGATAAGAGGGTCTG
This sequence comes from Salvelinus alpinus, assembly GCF_045679555.1. Lineage (NCBI taxonomy): Eukaryota > Metazoa > Chordata > Actinopteri > Salmoniformes > Salmonidae > Salvelinus > Salvelinus alpinus. The sequence goes on along the minus strand of NC_092087.1, from coordinate 86,365,699 downwards.
CTAAATGACTAAAATGTAAATGTTGAAATAATTTCTTATTGGACAAACCCAGTTAGTTCCTCCCTGTTTCCGTCTGTGTTCTTCCGTTTGGTGCCTAATGAACACACCTGGGTGTCTCTTGCAGGTACGAAGGAGAGTTCATTCAGGGGAAGTTCCAAGGCGCAGGCGTCTTCAGTCGTTTTGACGGGATGAAGTTCGAAGGAGAGTTCAAGAGTGGATGTGTGCAGGGATACGGTAAACAGTAGAATCTCAACAACACTCTCTTTATACTTCTCTTATAACTTTGAACTAAACAAGTTAATTCTCTCTCTCTCTCACTGTTAAATGACACAACTCACTTTGTAAAAGGAATCTGTAGCAGGGTCTTTTAAAATTATTCTGTATATTTAGAGGGGGGGTTTAATGTGTAGCAGTAAGGTTAGGTTCCGGTTTAAACCTCTACGGGATCGGTGGAGCTAACGTAGGCTAATGCGATTAGCATGAGGTTGTAAGTAACAAGAACATTTCCCAGGACATAGACATATCTGATATTGGCAGAAAGCTTAAATTCTTGTTAATCTACAACATTTTGAACAGAAATACAATGGTTCATTGATTCAGTCTAAAACTTTGAAAATACACTGCTGCCATCTAGTGGCCTTAATCTAAATTGCGCCTGGGCTGGAATAATACAATATGGCCTTTCAAATATGATTGTACAAAACAAATACAAAAAAACACATGCTTTTTTCTTTGTATTATCTTTTACCGGATCTAATGTGTTATATTCTCTTACATTGATTTCACATTTATACAAACTTCCAAGTTTTTCCATTCAAATGGTATCAAGAATATGCATATCCTTGCTTCAGGTCCTGAGCTACCGGCAGTTAGATTTGGGTATGTCATTTTAGGCAAAAATTGGAAAAAAGGGGCGGATCCTTAAGGGGTTTAAGTTAATTACATAAACCTGAACTTGAACTTAAACATGACCTTTGCAGGTATGCTGACGTTCGCTGACGGAGGTCCGGAAAGAGGGGGAGGAGGAAGAGGAGGAGGAAGAGGAGGGACGAGCCACGAGGGTCTGTTTGAGAGAGGCCAGCTGGTGGGCAGAGAGGGGTGCCAAGGCACGGTGCAGCGGGCACAGGGGGCAGCCGCCAAGGCACGGGCGCTCTCCATGTGACCTGCAGCTAGGGTGCGCTACTCAGGGAGCACTTCACTATCATACTCACACCCTTCTTTTTCTTCATTCATCTCATTCTGTTCTCTGTCCTTACGGTTATACTCCTCTGTACACAGTGTACAAAACATTAAGAACACCTTTGCTCTCAGAACAGCCTCAATTCGTCGATGACCTGGATTCTACAAGGTGTCGAAAGCGTTCCACAGGGATGCTGGCCCATGTTGACTCCAAATGCTTCCCATAGTTGTGTCAAGTTGACTGGATGTCCTTCGGGTGGTGGACCATTCTTGATACACACAGGAAACTGTTGAGCGTGAAAAACCCAGAAGCGATGCAGTTCTTGACACACGCAAACCGGTGCGCCTAGCAGACTCAGACTTTTGATGGTCTCTATTAAAAAGAGGAGGATCCCATCAGCTATCTGTAGGCTAACTATATTTATTTCTCAACTCTCCTAGTATTAAGCATATTGCTTCGCTTTACAATCGGAGTAGCCTACCTGGCTGGCATGAAAATGAACCGCGGGAAAAGTGCCTTCCGTTCGCTATTCAAGTGCATATGGCTGACATGTACATGATAATGGCCCATTCTAAACCAAAACTAATCTCACACAAATATTATTTAGCATATGTAAAGACAAGATTAAATTGAGAATAGTCTGATGGGTGACAATATTATCCCTTATGAATGATGCCCAGCAAGAAACAGCACAGGGACTTTTATTCGATCATAGTCGCATGCATCGTGTGGTCTAGCCCATAGGCCTATATGTTTTGATAAGGTTTGTAATCACAACTAAAGTGGCCAAATAACTCCAAACGTAGCCTCTAAGCCCAAGACCCCTGGAACATGGTTGTAGTGCGCATAGCCTACAGAGCCTAGTGAAACCTATTCTTATAAGCCATCATTGTGCAATCGCGTGTGAAAAGAGTTTTGACTGGACACTATTTAAAAGAAGATCCCAGCTTTCTCTTACTGCTATATTTATTGCTTAATTCTTAAAATGAAGTTAATTAATCCGCTTTTAAATGGTGTACCCTACTTGGCATTTTAAAAACGTAACCTCACGAAACCTCCATTGGCTTTTCGAGTGAAGGCTACGGATGACATGTTTTTTATAATTTTTTATTTATAAAAAATAATTCCACACATATATTAATAGGTTATATGTAAAGACCAGATTAAATTGAGAATAGTCTGATGGGTGAGAATATTATCAAGCGCTTGTCAAATTGTGAATGAGAGACTGATGAAGTGTGTGCAGCCTGCGCAAGCCTTTCATTCAACTTTTTTCAAATCATCATTAGTCGCATCATACGGCCTTAGAATGTATTAAAAATCTAAACATATAGCCCAACGTTTGTATCACAACTAAAGTTGCATAAATAACTAAAGTTGCATAAATAAATAAATTAAGCATATAGGAAGACCTGTTCCTTTGTTAACCGCTCAACACAGAATGTGCGCACTCCCTCAGAAATCGTTTGGAAAATCGTTTGGAAAAAATATCCTTTCTATTTTATTTAGCTGTGTTCAATTGTATTGTTCTTCATGTAAAATAATATAAAATAATGCCACGGGAATTAAAAGCTAATCCAGTCTGCTAAATGAACTAATTTAGCCCACAGCCATATGGCATAGCCAGATCAGGGCCTTATCATAAGGACAACTCAGAGAATTATTCAGTTATTCTGTTCTTCTGAACTAGGCTACATTTTCTTCATATCAAAATGTTTCTTTAGACCTGCCTAAAATTAATAATAGATTTATAGTGATGGATTTATTAGACTTTTTAAATGTAGATTTTCCATTGAAGCCGGAGATGCTAAACGTGTTTATGCTAATTAGCGGTCAATTACCGTGAGATCGGCAGTTATTTGCATGACAATCACCAGCTGACAAAATGTGATGACCGCCACAGCCCTATGTACACTCAGTGTATATTCCCTTCTTTTGTTTCTCTCTCTTTTCTTTGTCTATCTTGATCTGTGTGTTTTTCTCACCCCTCTTTGTATCCACATCTTTCTCTATCCATGTCTTTCTATTCATCTCTACCTCTATCATGTGTTTTCCCCTCTGGTTGTGCTTGCTTGGTGCGCTACGTGTCAGTAGACTTTACCCTCTACATCACAGTCAACCAACGAGCTTCTGAATCTGATCCAGGATCTGCTGAGCCAGAACCCACACCTCCTCCTCGTTCCTAACCATTCATTCAACATACGGTGCTACCTACCTACTGCTAAATATGTTCCCAGATCAGCTCTAACCGACACCAACCGCAACTACTCAGGAGTTGAAACTACTGTCCAAGCAGGCAGAGACCATATTTGGATCTGTCACATTTCCACCACAGGGTTTTACACCGGTGCTTGGCCTAAAGACTCAGACTTTACACCGGTGTCCCTGTGGAAAAGCAGCAGGCCAGAGACTCAGTATTAGAGCTCAGAGACTCAGTATTAGAGGCAAGAGTCTCAGTATTAGAGGCCAGAGACTCAGTATTAGAGGCCAGAGACTCAGTATTAGAGACCAGAGACTCAGTATTAGAGACCAGAGACTCAGTATTAGAGACCAGAGTCTCAGTATTAGAGGCCAGAGACTCAGTATTAGAGGCCAGCATTAGAATAATTCATACTCTGTGCCACATAACATGGCTCAATCTGTTCTGGGGTCAGCTGACTGAAACACCATTATCTTAATGCCAACCAACCATACTGTGCCAAGAGACTGGAGCAGGACCTGGAGCTGATTCCAGATCAGTGGTTCTCAATAGATGCCTCGCTAGGGACTGGAGTATTCCCCTGGTAGCAAGCAGGACAGAAGATTTTCCCTGATCATGTGATCTGCCCAGGACAAAAACTCCAGGTTTTAATTAATGTTGTTTATGCCCTAAGTTCTTACTGATCCGGTCACATGGTTAGGGAAAGCTCCTGTCCCTGGTTATAGCTACTGTGTTGTGAGGTTGGGAAGGACTATTGATGTGTAGGTAGGGATGATGGTAGGGGGGTATTTTCATTGGGTGGTAAGGGATGGTGGCCATATTGGGACAAATGACAAGTGTGTCTGCATTAAGATGACACTAGTGCAATTTGATAAAGATATTTAGCTATTTAACTTTGGGGTGCAATCGTCCTTAAATAAGGGTTTAGATACAGAGAAGAGAGAAGACTAAACTACTGCTGTGTCTGTCATAGGGTTATGGGCCCTGGTCAAATGTAGTGCACTATATAGGGAATAGAGTGCCATTTGGGACATGCCATCGTGAAGTGGAGCACTAGTTTTGATTTGTCAACAACTTCATCACACAGAAGAAAACCACCATTACAGGAACACACAGATTAACTTCCTGTATAGCTGTTCCCTTCCTGTATCTGAAAAATATGTCATCTATTTTTTACGATAAATAAGACTAAATGTTTAATGTCAGTATCTGTTTTCACAGAAAAAAGTTTTGAACCAACTAATCTCAAGTTTTGTGAACAGTCGTGCTCGTGACTAACACACATCTCACACGTGGTATGATGATGTGACATTGTGCCTGTTAAGGGAGAGTTGTCTGTGTGTATGTGTAGTGTGAGGGGGGGGGGGGTATTAGGGGAGAGGTGTCTGTGTGTATATGTAGTGTGCGGGGGGGGGGGGGGGGGGGGGCATTAGGGGAGGGGTGTCATACCCATTGAAACTGAGGACAGCTGTGTTTCACCTCAAACTTGCCTATTCAAGTATATATTTACAAGATGGATTTTTATCAATATTCAATAGAAAAAATGGGGTGCAGCTTATTTCCTGTGTGGGGGGGTCTGTCTTACACCTGTCATTCATTTATGCGGCTCTAAAGGGCTTTTCACACTACTGGGCCGAACAGAGCCGATCCAAACCAAGCTGTACTGAGCTGGCCTTGTTAGGCATCCACCATTGTTGCTGTATGAAATCATGGCTTCTGCCTTAGTATCACGCTGTAATCACTGAAAATCTGTTCTGTCTCGCTTTGAAAATATGACACTCCAGAATGACTTATCCTTTCACTTTTGTGTATTGAATCACCTTCCACCTGTTCTTGGTGGAAGGTGTACACTACCGTTCAAATGTACACTACCGTTCAAAAGTTTGGGGTCACTTAGAAATGTCCTTGTTTTTGAAAGAAAAGCATATTTTTTGTCCATTAAAATAACATCAAATTGATCAGAAATACAGTGTAGACATTGTTAATGTTGTAAATGACTATTGTAGCTGGAAACGGCAGATTTTTTATGGAATATTTTACATAGGCGTCTAGAGGCCCATTACCAGCAACCATCACTCCTGTGTTCCAATGGCACGTTGTGTTAGCTAACTCAAGTTTATCATTTTAAAAGGCTAATTGATCATTAGAAAACCCTTTTGCAGTTATGTTAGCACAGCTGAAAACTGTTGTGCTGATTAAAGAAGCAATAAAACTGTCCTTCTTTAGACTAGTTGAGAATCTGGAGCATCAGCATTTGTGGGTTCGATTACAGGCTCAAAATGGCCAGAAACAAAGAACTTTTTTCTGAAACTCGTCAGTCTATTCTTGTTCTGAGAAATGAAGGCTATTCCAGAGATTGCCAAGAAACTGAAGATCTCGTACAACGCTGTGTACTACTCCCTTCACAGAAGAGCGCAAACTGGCCCTAACCAGAATAGAAAAAGGAGTGGGAGGCCCCGATGCACAACTGAGCAAGAGGACAAGTACATTAGAGTGTCTAGTTTGAGAAAGACGCCTCATAAGTCCTCAATTGGCAGCTTCATTAAATAGTACCCGCAAAACACCAGTCTCAACATCAACAGTGAAGAGGCGACATCGGGATCCTGGCCTTCTAGGCAGAGTTCCTCTGTCCAGTGTCTGTGTTCTTTTGCCCTATGTAGATATTACATTTCTTTTTTAAATCTTCCGTTTCCAGCCACAATAGTCATTTACAACATTAACAATGTCTACACTGTATTTCTGATCGATTTGATGTTATTTTAATGGACAAAAAAATTGCTTTTCTTTCAAAAACAAGGACATTTCTAAGTGACCCCAAACTTTTGAATGGTAGTTTATATACACTATATCTAGGAATACATCCTGTTGTTTTAGAAAATGTCTCATGTGGTTTTGATGATGAGACACATATTAATCTTAAAGGTTAGATGTGTGTGACAATGTTGCTCAAGCCATTCCTGGAGGTACTGGTTTTTGTTCTAGCCCAACACTAATAAACCTCATTCTAATCAGGTTTGTTAGCCCCTGCTGCCTCACTTGGGTGTTGTTCTGGCTCAGCACCTGAATGTGCTAGTGTTGGGGTAGAACAAAAACATGCACCCCCTGAGGATCCCCTAGGAATGGATTGAGGAATACTGACTGGTGTCTGGAACTGGGGTTGAACCCTTTACAGGGTTTACAAAACTCCATTAACTTATCTGAAATTCCAAGGTTTTCCAGAAATCCTGGTTGGAGGACTCCGGATTTCCTGCGTATACCCTTCTGATTCAGGGACACATCCAACCGGGATTTCCTGCGTATACCCTTCTGATTCAGGGACACATCCAACCGGGATTTCTGGGAAACCTGGGAATTTGGGGAAAGTAACCGGTATTTTACAACCCTTTACAAACCTCTAACCATTCTGAGAACAACCTAATGTCTTTATTACATGACCAGTTAGTTACAGTAACAGAACAACCTAATGTCTTTATTACATGACCAGTTAGTTACAGTAACAGAACAACCTAATGTCTTTATTACATGACCAGTTAGTTACAGTAACAGAACAACCTAATGTCTTTATTACATGACCAGTTAGTTACAGTAACAGAACAACCTAATGTCTTAATTACATGACCAGTTAGTTACAGTAACAGAACAAGCTCATGTCAAGGTGCTTGGTTTGGTGTAGAGGTATTTTGTTTCATCTGTGTCTGATATATTTAAATTGAGACTATATGACAGTTTACTTTACAATATACCAGGTTCCTGGTTCTATATAGTGGAAGTCCTGAGCTGAGTGTATGGTTTACTTCTACACGTTCTATTGTAGTGATTTCTCTGGGAGCTGAAACACAAAGCTATTCTCCATTCTTTTTACTCTGATGTTGTATCTTAAGTGTTGTGGTGCTGTACTAGAGACTCTAGTGTAATTCACATTTAGCGGAACTATAAAAAGTCACCGCAGTGCTTTCATTGCATGGACACTTACCCACACCGTTTGTTGTGCGCCGGCATAACAGATACGACACAGACAAATTGTTAAACGAGCGTCCTCATAAGTACAGAAAGTCTATTGGTCCATCATACCAGGCCCTGAGAGACTCCTGTCCAGGGGTGTACTGGTACATCAAGCTGCCTCGCGGCTCCTATGAAGCCTTGGCTCGTGCAAGGCTACTTACTTACTATAGCCACCATGTGTAAGTAAACACACACACACACACACACACACACACACACACACACACCGAAAACAGACTAATCCAAGGGAAGAACAACTGTGTGCCTGCATTGAACCTATGGAACACTGTGCTTTGAATCCATCCATAATGACTATTACAGTTTGAGGGTTTTTCAGGTTGGCTTTTTGTTTGTTTATCTTTTCCCTGCTAATGAAGGAAAGAGCCAGTCAACCAGAGGCCTGGGGTCGTGTTCACTAGGCACCAAACGGAAGCAAGGGGCAGAATCGGACTAACCTGAACTGGTACAATAAGAAAAGCTTGTTTTTGTTTCCTGTGGCAAAGTGTTTTTGCACTGTTGTGCTACGGTGTGCACTAATGAATATGACCCTGTTGGAGTTCAACAGTACACAGTGGGCACCACCAGTGTTATAGTGTACAGGGAAATAGTCTATTAAAGCTAATCACTAAGGCCTTCTCAGAATAGGTTTCCTGTGCTGTTGTTCTCTGTTTGGTGTCTCGGGAGTGTGTGTGTGTGTGTTTGTGTGTGAGAGAGACGGAGATAGGAAGGAGAGAGACAGATACGGAGGAGAGCGACAGAGAGAAAGAAACAAACAAATAAAGAGGGAGATAAACGTGTTGCGATTTCAGGGAAACTGGAAAAACTGTGATGTCATCGGAGCCAACTGATCATTGTGTTCTCTATGGGGATTTCAAAAGGCATATTCTACATATATGTATTTGTAGACAAAAGTACTTGGCATTAAAATGAACATTTAAGATCATTAATTAAAGAGAAAACAATTTTTGACGTGTCTTCACTAATTACATTTTTGTTTATATGAAGTAGAACAAATGTTAGGAGGTGAAAAGAGCATAGATTTTAATGAAGTGTAGTTGTCTGTTTGTGGTGGTCCTCAATAGACGGGGTTAGAAACCTCTGGATGGTATGTCAGCAAAACACAACCACCCCCCACAGACACACACACACACGTCCCTAAACCAAAATACACACATGCGCACACACACACACACACACACGTCCCTAAACCAAAATACACACATGCGCACACACACACACACACACGTCCCTAAACCAAAATACACACACGCACACACACACACTTGCACGCTAAACCAAAAGACTCTCTCACACACACACACACACACACACACACACACACCCAAAACCAAAATGCACACACCCTAAACCAAAACACACCCACACACTGTGAGCAGTATTTTGGACTCTGATCCCATAATTCCCAGGAGTAGCTACCCTACAGCCATCCTCCTCCTTCTCCTCCGGTTCTCTCTCTCCCCCCTCCTGACAGACAGCCCTACAGCCATCCTCCTCCTTCTCCTCCGGTTCTCTCTCTCTCCCCCCTCCTGACAGACAGCCCTACAGCCATCCTCCTCCTTCTCCTCCGGTTCTCTCTCTCTCCCCCCTCCTGACAGACAGCCCTACAGCCATCCTCCTCCTTCTCCGGTTCTCTCTCTCTCCCCCCTCCTGACAGACAGCCCTACAGCCATCCTCCTCCTTCTCCTCCGGTTCTCTCCCTCTCCCCCCTCTTGACAGACAGCCCTACAGCCATCCTCCTCCTTCTCCTCCGGTTCTCTCACCCCCCTCCTGACAGACAGCCCTACACCCCTCCTCCTTCTCTCCCTCCTCCTCCCTGTTCTCTCTCTCCCCCTCCTGTCAACTAAAATAGCTTTAAGGTGTGTTTAGGTTGGACTTTAACCCCCCGCCTGTTCCGTCTCCTTGGCAACCGTTCAGAGTTCCCTTAATTTGTATCATCTGAATCCCAAGTGCTGCCTGCCTGCCTGCCACCATAATCATGCAGCTTGTTGCCATGGCGAAATATTTAAATATTGTTTTCTCCGCTTTTCGGCCGTTCGCTATAGACGTCTTTACCTGACGAGTGCAGAAGTGTCAGTTGTAGGAAGAAACACTTTTGTGCGTGTGCATGTCTGTGCGTGTGCATGTCCGTGCGTGTGCATGTCCGTGCGTGTGCATGTCTGTGCGTGTGCATGTCTGTGCGTGTGTGTTGTCTTTTGTTCCCTGACTAAAATAAATGAATCCTTCAACACTAGAATGTGGGGGGGTTTATTCATTTTCTTGGTGGTGATTGTTTTTTCTTCCAGCGGGACAGATTTACTCCTTCAGTCTATTTCACACTTGTGTGTGTTTTAAAGAAAACTCTTTGTTATCTTATCAGCCAAGCTTCACGGCAAGCACGCTCTCTCACACACACACCCTTCACAGACTCCCAAAAGCTTTGAAGCGTGTTAGTGTGGAACTGCAAACCACAGATTGATAGGACCTGCTACTGCAGAGACACACAGAGACACACTGTTACTGAGCAGAGAGTGGAACCAATAAACTTGACTATACGAATACAAAATCAGCCTGTGTTGCCTGGTTTAATACATAAGAAAACACTACTTAAAACACTGCTATGATCAATGGCTTTGGGTTCTATGAAGACAATACATTTGGGAGTGATCTGCTTTTCCTGTCTGTTTCTGGTGAATCAGGCCCTAAGCATTTCTAACATGGGGGTGGAGGGCAGCGTATGTAGGCTACGGATGCAGTTCCAAGTTCACACGTGAACGTTTGACGTGTTCAGGGTGTTGAAATATATCACGTGACTAGAAAAGGAGAACAGCCACCTGTTGAGACGCCCCAGGACTTTAACGTTTCCTTTAGGGCTCCCGAGTGGCGCAGCGGTCTAAGGCACCGCATGTCACGTGCTAGAGGTGTCACTACAGACCCTGGTTTGATCCCGGGCTGTATCACAACCGGCCGTGATCGGGAATCCCATAGGGCGGCGCACATCGTAGGGCGGCCCAGCATCGTCCGGGTTAGGGGAGGGTTTTGTCAGGGTAGACCGTCATTGTAAAATAAGAATTTATTCTTAACTGACTTCCCTAGTTAAATAAAGGTTAAATAAAAAAAGTATTTGAAAGGCTTGAATCCCAAATGGCACCCCAATCCCTATATAGTGCACTACTTTTGCATAGTGCTCAGGTCAAAAGTAGTGAACCATGAAGACAAGAGGGTGCCATTTGGGACACAGTTAATCCCTGAAGGAGCTGAACCTATAGACTACTGTAGGCACATGTAGACTGTAACGTAACAGTAGCTTATGGCTGAATGGGACCCTATTTCCTACATAGTGCACTATTTTGACCAGGGCCCATATGGGAATTGGGTGTAGGGAAAAGAGTGTAGGGAATAGGGTGTCATTTGGGATGTGAAGGCCTCAAGTGAAGTTTTAATGTCACGTGCACAAGTACAGTGAAATACCTTTAATGCCCAGCTCTAACCCCAACTATGCAGTAATCAATAACAATGTAATACTGAGAAATACAAGGTAGAACAAAAACACACCAGATATAAAAATAACTAAGAAGAACACGATCAAGTAAACGTACTATATACAGGGTCAGTATCATATTATACTGTACAGGGATACTGGATCTATAGAGGTAGATATGTATAGGGGTAAACATACTATATACAGGGTCAGTACCATATTATACTGTACAGGGATACTGGATCTATAGAGGTAGATATGTATAGGGGTAAACATACTATATACAGGGTCAGTACCATATTATACTGTACAGGGATACTGGATCTATAGAGGTAGATATGTATAGGGGTAAACATACTATATACAGGGTCAGTACCATATTATACTGTACAGGGATACTGGATCTATAGAGGTAGATGTGTATAGGGGTAAACATACTATATACAGGGTCAGTACCATATTATACTGTACAGGGATACTGGATCTATAGAGGTAGATGTGTATAGGGGTAAACATACTATATACAGGGTCAGTACCATATTATACTGTACAGGGATACTGGATCTATAGAGGTAGATATGTATAGGGGTAAACATACTATATACAGGGTCAGTACCATATTATACTGTACAGGGATACTGGATCTATAGAGGTAGATATGTATAGGGGTAAACGTACTATATACAGGGTCAGTACCATATTATACTGTACAGAGATACTGGATCTATAGAGGTAGATATGTATAGGGGTAAACGTACTATATACAGGGTCAGTACCATATTATACTGTACAGGGATACTGGATCTATAGAGGTAGATATGTATAGGGGTAAACATACTATATACAGGGTCAGTACCATATTATACTGTACAGGGATACTGGATGATCTATAGAGGTAGATATGTATAGGGGTAAACATACTATATACAGGGTCAGTACCATATTACACTGTACAGGGATACTGGATCTATAGAGGTATATATGTATAGGGGTAAACATACTATATACAGGGTCAGTACCATATTATACTGTACAGGGATACTGGATGATCTATAGAGGTAGATATGTATAGGGGTAAACATACTATATACAGGGTCAGTACCATATTACACTGTACAGGGATACTGGATCTATAGAGGTAGATATGTATAGGGGTAAACATACTATATACAGGGTCAGTACCATATTATACTGTACAGGGATACTGGATCTATAGAGGTAGATGTGTATAGGGGTAAACATACTATATACAGGGTCAGTACCATATTATACTGTACAGGGATACTGGATCTATAGAGGTAGATATGCATAGGGGTAAACATACTATATACAGGGTCAGTACCATATTATACTGTACAGGGATACTGGATCTATAGAGGTAGATATGTATAGGGGTAAACGTACTATATACAGGGTCAGTACCATATTATACTGTACAGGGATACTGGATCTATAGAGATAGATATGTATAGGGGTAAACATACTATATACAGGGTCAGTACCATATTATAATGTACAGGGATACTGGATCTATAGAGGTAGATATGTATAGGGGTAAGGTGACAGGGATACTGGATCTATAGAGGTAGATCTGTATAGGGGTAAGGTGACAGGGATACTGGATCTATAGAGGTAGATATGTATAGGGGTAAGGTGACAGGGATACTGGATCTATAGAGGTAGATATGTATAGGGGTAAGGTGACTAGGCATCAGGATATATGGTAAACAGAGTAGCAGCAGTTTATATGGGAGTGGGTGTGTGTTTGTAGAGTCAGTGTAAATGTATGTGCATATTATATGTGTGTGAGCTAATTATGAAGTGTGTGTGTGTGTGTAGGGCTCTGTGTGTGTGTGTGTGTGTGTGTGTGTGTGTGTGTGTGTGTGTGTGTGTGTGTGTGTGTGTGTGTGTGTGTGTGTGTGTGTGTGTGTGTGTAGGGCTCTGTGAGTGTGCATAGAGACAGTACAACAATACAAAAAATACATAATACCAGGGTCAACTCAGATAGTCTGTGTAGCCATTTTGTTTGCTCTGCTGTGGTGTATTCTGTGTTAGTAGACAAGTGTCCAGCCCTCCTCTCCTCCAGGGTCAAACCCTCCATGTTTCACTAGACGGCTGATGTTAATGCCACGTCTACCAGGGTCAAACCCTCCATGTTTCACTAGACGGCTGATGTTAATGCCACGTCTACCAGGGTCAAATCCTCCATGTTTCACTAGACGGCTGATGTTAATGCCACGTCTACCAGGGTCAAATCCTCCATGTTTCACTAGACGGCTGATGTTAATGCCACGTCTACCAGGGTCAAACCCTCCATGTTTCACTAGACGGCTGATGTTAATGCCACGTCTACCAGGGTCAAACCCTCCATGTTTCACTAGACGGCTGATGTTAATGCCACGTCTACCAGGGTCAAATCCTCCATGTTTCACTAGACGGCTGATGTTAATGCCACGTCTACCAGGGTCAAATCCTCCATGTTTCACTAGACGGCTGATGTTAATGCCACGTCTACCAGGGTCAAACCCTCCATGTTTCACTAGACGGCTGATGTTAATGCCACGTCTACCAGGGTCAAATCCTCCATGTTTCACTAGACGGCTGATGTTAATGCCACGTCTACCAGGGTCAAACCCTCCATGTTTCACTAGACGGCTGATGTTAATGCCACGTCTACCAGGGTCAAATCCTCCATGTTTAAGTAGACGGCTGATGTTAATGCCACGTCTACCAGGGTCAAACCCTCCATGTTTCACTAGACAGCTGATGTTAATGCCACGTCTACCAGGGTCAAACCCTCCATGTTTAAGTAGACGGCTGATGTTAATGCCACGTCTACCAGGGTCAAACCCTCCATGTTTCACTAGACGGCTGATGTTAATGCCACGTCTACCAGGGTCAAACCCTCCATGTTTCACTAGACGGCTGATGTTAATGCCACGTCTACCAGGGTCAAACCCTCCATGTTTAAGTAGACGGCTGATGTTAATGCCACGTCTACCAGGGTCAAACCCTCCATGTTTAAGTAGACGGCTGATGTTAATGCCACGTCTACCAGGGTCAAACCCTCCATGTTTCACTAGACAGCTGATGTTAATGCCACGTCTACCAGGGTCAAACCCTCCATGTTTAAGTAGACGGCTGATGTTAATGCCACGTCTACCAGGGTCAAACCCTCCATGTTTCACTAGACGGCTGATGTTAATGCCACGTCTACCAGGGTCAAACCCTCCATGTTTAAGTAGACGGCTGATGTTAATGCCACGTCTACCAGGGTCAAACCCTCCATGTTTCACTAGACGGCTGATGTTAATGCCACGTCTACCAGGGTCAAACCCTCCATGTTTAAGTAGACGGCTGATGTTAATGCCACGTCTACCAGGGTCAAACCCTCCATGTTTCACTAGATGGCTGATGTTAATGCCACGTCTACCAGGGTCAAACCCTCCATGTTTCACTAGACGGCTGATGTTAATGCCACGTCTACCAGGGTCAAACCCTCCATGTTTAAGTAGACGGCTGATGTTAATGCCACGTCTACCAGGGTCAAACCCTCCATGTTTAAGTAGACGGCTGATGTTAATGCCACAGTCTACCAGGGTCAAACCCTCCATGTTTCACTAGACGGCTGATGTTAATGCCACGTCTACCAGGGTCAAACCCTCCATGTTTCACTAGACGGCTGATGTTAATGCCACGTCTACCAGGGTCAAACCCTCCATGTTTCACTAGACGGCTGATGTTAATGCCACGTCTACCAGGGTCAAACCCTCCATGTTTCACTAGACGGCTGATGTTAATGCCACGTCTACCAGGGTCAAACCCTCCATGTTTAAGTAGACGGCTGATGTTAATGCCACGTCTACCAGGGTCAAACCCTCCATGTTTCACTAGACGGCTGATGTTAATGCCACGTCTACCAGGGTCAAACCCTCCATGTTTAAGTAGACGGCTGATGTTAATGCCACGTCTACCAGGGTCAAACCCTCCATGTTTCACTAGACAGCTGATGTTAATGCCACGTCTACCAGGGTCAAACCCTCCATGTTTAAGTAGACGGCTGATGTTAATGCCACGTCTACCAGGGTCAAACCCTCCATGTTTCACTAGACGGCTGATGTTAATGCCACGTCTACCAGGGTCAAACCCTCCATGTTTAAGTAGACGGCTGATGTTAATGCCACGTCTACCAGGGTCAAACCCTCCATGTTTCACTAGACGGCTGATGTTAATGCCACGTCTACCAGGGTCAAACCCTCCATGTTTCACTAGACGGCTGATGTTAATGCCACGTCTACCAGGGTCAAACCCTCCATGTTTCACTAGACGGCTGATGTTAATGCCACGTCTACCAGGGTCAAACCCTCCATGTTTAAGTAGACGGCTGATGTTAATGCCACGTCTACCAGGGTCAAACCCTCCATGTTTCACTAGACGGCTGATGTTAATGCCACGTCTACCAGGGTCAAACCCTCCATGTTTCACTAGACGGCTGATGTTAATGCCACGTCTACCAGGGTCAAACCCTCCATGTTTAAGTAGACGGCTGATGTTAATGCCACGTCTACCAGGGTCAAACCCTCCATGTTTAAGTAGACGGCTGATGTTAATGCCACAGTCTACCAGGGTCAAACCCTCCATGTTTCACTAGACGGCTGATGTTAATGCCACGTCTACCAGGGTCAAACCCTCCATGTTTCACTAGACGGCTGATGTTAATGCCACGTCTACCAGGGTCAAACCCTCCATGTTTCACTAGACGGCTGATGTTAATGCCACGTCTACCAGGGTCAAACCCTCCATGTTTCACTAGACGGCTGATGTTAATGCCACGTCTACCAGGGTCAAACCCTCCATGTTTAAGTAGACGGCTGATGTTAATGCCACGTCTACCAGGGTCAAACCCTCCATGTTTCACTAGACGGCTGATGTTAATGCCACGTCTACCAGGGTCAAACCCTCCATGTTTAAGTAGACGGCTGATGTTAATGCCACGTCTACCAGGGTCAAACCCTCCATGTTTCACTAGACGGCTGATGTTAATGCCACGTCTACCAGGGTCAAACCCTCATGTTTCACTATACGGCTGATGTTAATGCCACAGTCTATTAGGTTTATTGGTTGTATTTTGACAGGCTAAGATTTACCACCGAAACACTCTTTTGGCTCGAGAGAGAGAGAGAGAGAGAGAGAGAGAGAGAGAGAGAGAGAGAGAGAGAGAGAGAGAGAGAGAGAGAGAGAGAGAGAGAAGGAACGAGAGAGAGACAGAGAGAAAGATAGAAAGACATGGAGTGAAGGAATGAGAGGAGTGAATAAAGGAGTAGAAAGAGAGGAATGTAGCTGACTGCGGTATGAGCGAGGGACATTTTAGCTCAACTGGAAGAAAAGAAAGAAAGAGGGAGGGAGGGTAGGAGGGAGGGAGGGTAGGAGGGATGGGAGACTGACTGAGAGGAGTACCAAGGGATACAAAGACATGATCAAAATATACAAGGTTGTTCAGAGCTCTGTGTTTGAGTGTGTTTGACCCTTATTCTGTAAAATCTGTCTCTGTGAGCAAGGAAAAGATCCTTCAGGGGGTTGAGTATATTCATATACAATCTGTATGGATACAGTGTACAGGGTCTGGGTGGGCTGGAGCCCCCATAGGGCTCTGGTCTAAAGTAGTGCCCTATATCGAGAATAGGGTGCCATTTGGGATGCAGCCTAAGGGTGAGGCTCTGCTCTGCACCCACTGAGAACTGAACAGTCAGTCAGGCATCTCAAAATAGTAGGGGGATGGAGGAAGACAGGGAAAGAGTGATATGGGAGGGAGGGAAGGAAGGAAGGAAGGAGGGAAGGGGGGAGGGATAGAGAGAGAGGTATCTGGGAGTATTTTGAGCATGCTCTTAATCTAGAGTGGGAGAGAGAGAGAGAAAGAGTGAGAGAGAAAGAGCGAGAGAGACAGACAGAGAGAGAGAGAAAGTAAAACAGAGAGGAGGAGTGGAATGAGAAATGGTTGAAAGGGGAAATAGAGAAATTGAGGGAGAGAAAGAGAGATGGGGGTGGGAGGTAGAGACATTTCTCCATGTGTCATCATTGCCCCCTGACAAGTGCTGAGCAGTAGGAGGGAGGGAGAGGGCAGGTGAAGCAGGTTTGCTGACTGGCCATTGCTTTGCGCTGACTAGAGGAGTGGATTTCTCCCCCCTCACCCTCCCTCCTTCCTTCATCCCCCATTGACCCCATGCTCGTGTCGGGGGCAGCGAGTCACATGCCAAGGGTTTACATCCTCCTTAATGGAGATTAGACGGATGCCCTTGATGCTGAACCATCCCAGCGTCGCCTCGCTGCTTACAGTGGGCCACAGCACCCTCGAGTGGTCAACAATGGGTAGTGTTTCCCCCTGGGTACAGATCTAGGATCAGCTTCACCTCCCCCAATCCTAACCTTAACCATTACACCTGGCTCTGTGGAATGTTACCTATAGATCTAGGTTAGTGCAGGACAGTGGCATTACACCTGGCTCTGTGGAATGTTACCTATAGATCTAGGTTAGTGCAGGACAGTGGCATTACACCTGGCTCTGTGGAATGTTACCTATAGACCTAGGTTAGTGCAGGACAGTGGCATTACACCTGGCTCTGTGGAATGTTACCTATAGATCTAGGTTAGTGCAGGACAGTGGCATTACCCCTGGCTCTGTGGAATGTTACCTATAGATCTAGGTTAGTGCAGGACAGTGGCATTACACCTGGCTCTGTGGAATGTTACCTATAGATCTAGGTTAGTGCAGGACAGTGGCATTACACCTGGCTCTGTGGAATGTTACCTATAGATCTAGGTTAGTGCAGGACAGTGGCATTACCCCTGGCTCTGTGGAATGTTACCTATAGACCTAGGTTAGTGCAGGACAGTGGCATTACACCTGGCTCTGTGGAATGTTACCTATAGATCTAGGTTAGTGCAGGACAGTGGCATTACCCCTGGCTCTGTGGAATGTTACCTATAGATCTAGGTTAGTGCAGGACAGTGACATTACACCTGGCTCTGTGGAATGTTACCTATAGATCTAGGTTAGTGCAGGACAGTGGCATTACACCTGGCTCTGTGGAATGTTACCTACAGATCTAGGTTAGTGCAGGACAGTGGCATTACCCCTGGCTCTGTGGAATGTTACCTATAGATCTAGGTTAGTGCAGGACAGTGACATTACACCTGGCTCTGTGGAATGTTACCTATAGATCTAGGTTAGTGCAGGACAGTGACATTACACCTGGCTCTGTGGAATGTTACCTATAGATCTAGGTTAGTGCAGGACAGTGGCATTACACCTGGCTCTGTGGAATGTTACCTATAGATCTAGGTTAGTGCAGGACAGTGGCATTACACCTGGCTCTGTGGAATGTTACCTATAGATCTAGGTTAGTGCAGGACAGTGGCATTACACCTGGCTCTGTGGAATGTTACCTATAGATCTAGGTGAGTGCAGGACAGTGGCATTACACCTGGCTCTGTGGAATGTTACCTATAGATCTAGGTTAGTGCAGGACAGTGACATTACACCTGGCTCTGTGGAATGTTACCTATAGATCTAGGTTAGTGCAGGACAGTGGCATTACACCTGGCTCTGTGGAATGTTACCTATAGATCTAGGTTAGTGCAGGACAGTGACATTACACCTGGCTCTGTGGAATGTTACCTATAGATCTAGGTTAGTGCAGGACAGTGGCATTACACCTGGCTCTGTGGAATGTTACCTATAGATCTAGGTTAGTGCAGGACAGTGGCATTACACCTGGCTCTGTGGAATGTTACCTATAGATCTAGGTTAGTGCAGGACAGTGGCATTACCCCTGGCTCTGTGGAATGTTACCTATAGATCTAGGTTAGTGCAGGACAGTGGCATTACACCTGGCTCTGTGGAATGTTACCTATAGATCTAGGTTAGTGCAGGACAGTGACATTACACCTGGCTCTGTGGAATGTTACCTATAGATCTAGGTTAGTGCAGGACAGTGGCATTACACCTGGCTCTGTGGAATGTTACCTATAGATCTAGGTTACCTATAGAATGGAAGGAGCTCATCTTGTTTCAACAGAAATAGCAGGATAAAGGTTAGTGACGGTTGCTGGGTAGGTTGTCTTTCTATCTGGAAGAAACAGATTGAAAAACATCCTTAGAGCATATCAACAAACTCTTATTCCTTACATTTCTTTTTACTTCCTGCTGTATTTCATTCATGTCAAAGAGTGCGTCCCAAAATGGCAACCCATTCCCTATACAGTGCACTACTTTTAACCAGGACCCATATGGCTCTGGTCAACAGCAGTGCACTATGTAGTGAATAGGGTGTGATGTGGGACACAACCAAAACCCCTATGGCCATTACAGGTGGGAGGCCTTGGGGTAGTCCTACAGTCCTACAGTGTTGACATGTCTCTAACACACAACACCCTCACAAAGGCCTCCTCACATAGATAGAGCAACCTTGGACACGTTAGATTAACAGGAACAGAGAAAGTCTCATCACATGGAGCCACAGTATTTTCCTTTCTTTACAACAATCTGTTTCTTTTCATTTGTCTGTTTATTTCTGTATTTTATTAGTACAGGTGATCCCATGGAGATGAAAGGTTTGTAGAGGAGAGGTCTGTCCCAAGAGTATAGCAAGGCAGCATGACCACTGATAGGTGAAAGGACTGGATTGGTTATTGCTTTCAACTATCAAGTCCTCTACGCATTCTATGATGCCAACTTCACCCTGGAGCAGAGGCCCAGTCCCCTGTCTTCTACTCAGTCCTGCCCCCTGTCCCCTTCAGAGCCAGCCGTTGGTGGAGAAGTCCAGTCTGAGCTGCTGTGATTCGGCCTCTGAGAGCGGTTGAAGAGGAGAGCGACAGGTGCCGCCGTGGTAACCAAACCACTCCATCGCCTGCTTGAGAGCGGGAACGCCAAACTTCCTGGTCACCTAGCAACAACAAAGAGAGGAGTGGATGGGGGGTGGTTATTTAGGGCTATGTAGGTTCACTCAAAGCTGTGCTGGACTCTATGTCAACTCTTATGTAGGGTTACATAGGGTTTATGTAGCTTGACTTACAGCAGTGTTGGGCTCTATGAGGCGTCGCTGCAGAGCACTGGCTTCTTCCCACCGTCCCGACATACACAGCTGCTCCAGCTCACACACCTCACGACCCAGCACGTTGGCAAGCGCACACACACCGCCCACACAACCTGCAACACACACACGCAGTATTAGCTGGGTCCTTTTAAAAGGACTACTTGTCAGTATTATTGATCTGAAACACAGCTTTAACACTCACACGTGACCTGCTCCTTCATATTCCTACAATTTGATTGACAGCTTATGGAATCATATCTAACTGTAATGATTGCCAGTTGGGCCCTGGACCCTTGCGTGCGCGTGCGTGTGTGTGTGACTGACATCCGTTATGATTTCCTCAAATATGCATTTTGATTGACAGCCATATGACACACCCCTTCGTTCAGCATCCTGAGGTAGATGAAGGATCTCTGGATCTCAACAACGCAGACACACACAAACACACACCAGATAACACACACACGCATGCACAATAGTACTGTACACACACACCCACACAGTAGACACACCCACACAGTACAGACACACCCACCAGATCCCAGTCACATGATATTAGTCATCCTGTACTTGAGCTCCTCCTCTCTGCAGATCATCTATATTACTGCTCCTTATAGGACACATCACTGCACACTGTACTATATTACTGCTCCTTATAGGACACATCACTGCACACTGTACTATATTACTGCTCCTTATAGGACACATCACTGCACACTACACTCTATTACTGCTCCTTATAGGACACATCACTACACTCTGTACTATATTACTGCTCCTTATAGGACACATCACTGCACACTGTACTATATTACTGCTCCTTATAGGACACATCACTGCACTCTGTACTATATTACTGCTCCTTATAGGACACATCACTGCACTCTGTACTATATTACTGCTCCTTATAGGACACATCACTACACTCTATACTATATTACTGCTCCTTATAGGACACATCACTGCACTCTGTACTATATTACTGCTCCTTATAGGACACATCACTACACTCTGTACTATATTACTGCTCCTTATAGGACACATCACTACACTCTGTACTATATTACTGCTCCTTGTAGGACACATCACTACACTCTATACTATATTACTGCTCCTTATAGGACACATCACTACACTCTATACTATATTACTGCTCCTTATAGGACACATCACTACACTCTGTACTATATTACTGCTCCTTATAGGACACATCACTACACTCTGTACTATATTACTGCTCCTTATAGGACACATCACTGCACTCTATACTATATTACTGCTCCTTAGAGGACACATCACTACACTCTATACTATATTACTGCTCCTTATAGGACACATCACTACACTCTGTACTATATTACTGCTCCTTATAGGACACATCACTACACTCTGTACTATATTACTGCTCCTTATAGGACACATCACTACACTCTATACTATATTACTGCTCCTTATAGGACACATCACTACACTCTGTACTATATTACTGCTCCTTATAGGACACATCACTACACTCATAGTACTATATTACTGCTCCTTATAGGACACATCACTACACTCTGTACTATATTACTGCTCCTTATAGGACACATCACTACACTCTATACTATATTACTGCTCCTTATAGGACACATCACTACACTCTGTACTATATTACTGCTCCTTATAGGACACATCACTACACTCTATTAGTGCTCCTTATAGGACACATCACTACACTCTGTACTATATTACTGCTCCTTATAGGACACATCACTACACTCTGTACTATATTACTGCTCCTTATAGGACACATCACTACACTCTGTACTATATTACTGCTCCTTATAGGACACATCACTACACTCTGTACTATATTACTGCTCCTTATAGGACACATCACTACACTCTATTAGTGCTCCTTATAGGACACATCACTACACTCTGTACTATATTACTGCTCCTTATAGGACACATCACTACACTCTATACTATATTACTGCTCCTTATAGGACACATCACTACACTCTGTACTATATTAGAGTGTAGACATCACTACACTCTGTACTATATTACTGCTCCTTATAGGACACATCACTACACTCTGTACTATATTACTGCTCCTTATAGGACACATCACTACACTCTGTACTATATTACTGCTCCTTATAGGACACATCACTCTATACTCCTCTGTAACTGGTCATCTCTGTATACCCGTCGCAAGACCCACTGGTTGATGCTTATTTATAAAACCCTCTTCGGCCTCACTCCCCCCTATCTGAGATATCTGCTGCAGCCTTCATCCTCCACATACAACACCCGTTCTGCCAGTCACATTCTGTTAAAGGTCCCCAAAGCACACACATCCCTGGGTCGCCTGTCTTTTCAGTTCGCTGCAGCTAGCGACTGGAACAAGCTGCAACAAACACTCATACTGGACATTTTTATCTCAATCTCGTCATTCAAAGACTCAATCATGGACACTCTTACTGACAGTTGTGGCTGCTTTGCGTGATGTATTGTTGTCTCTACCTTCTTGCCCTTTGTGCTGTTGTCTGAACCCAATCATGTTTGTACCCCGTTTTGTGCTGCTACCATGTTGTGCTGCTACCATGTGTGCTGCTGCCATGTTGTGTTGGTACCATGCTGTGTTGTCATGTGTTGCTGCCATGCTATGTTGTTGTCTTAGGTCTGTCTTTATGTAGTGTTGTGTTGTCTCTCTTGTCGTGATGTGTGTTTTGTCCTATATTTTTATTTAATTTATGTTTTATTTTTAAACCCCAGCCCCCGTCCCCGCAGGAGGCCTTCTGGTAGGCCGTCATTGTAAGTAAGAATGTGTTCTTAACTAACTTGCCTAGTTAAATAAAGGTTCAATAAATACATCTGTATTACTGCAGCAGACACCCCATCAGACTATTATGATCATCTTTACCCTGTGTAAATGTGAGCCGAGAGAGAGAGAGAGAGAGAGACAGCTCTGTAGGACAGATACTGTATAATACAAAGACGGTATAATCTGACAGAGAGAACGACTCACTAGTCGGAGGTTCATACTCTATATATCTCTATTATCTCTATCCCCTAAGGTTGTCACATATTCATCTGCAGTACAAAGTGGGTTGGTTCTAGCTAGCATAGGAGAGAAGTGATGTTGTACCCTACACTCTGTGATATAACGCTAAGTGATTACCAGAGAGGGAATTGAGATGTCAATGTCAGTTCCAAGTTCTAGGTTTTACATTTGTGGTTCTTAAATTCTACATTCTATGTTGTAGGTTCTAGATTCTAAGCTATAGGGTCTGTGTGCTAGGTTCTAAGTTCTTACCCACGGAATACGCCGCCATAAGGAACCCAGCGGAACCCGCCAGAACCTGAAAATCCTGCGGCTTCGTTTTGTGAACGATCAGAGCGATCCTGGTGATCTGAGGAATGACAGGAGAAAAACCCAGGGATGTAAAAGGATAGAAACAGTGGTATGCGTCCCTATAGGCCCTGGTCAACTGTAGTGCACTATATAGGGAATAGGGTGGCATTTGGGATGCCGACAGCATGTTCTCCCCATCACTCCTCCCTGCTGTCAGGATGAGGACTGTTGTCATGGTGAGCAGTAGGCCAGTAGTACCAACTCATCACTAACTAACTACTGGAAAATAAACAGAGAGAGAGAGAATGGAACGTTTTGACAGGTGAGAAGAGATACTTCAAAAGAGGAGATGAAGGGAGTTTTTCATGCAATATTCATCCCTCTCGATTTTTGTTTTATTCTCTTGTCAGTCAAGACATGAACCACCGTTTCCAAATCAACTTGAAATGCTGCGATGTTCAAAGGATACGTAAAACACACACACAGTGGAAAACCCACAGGGAAAACCCACAGGGAAAACCCACAGGGAAAACCCACAGGGAAAACCCACAGGTCGGTAACTGATCCATCAATCAATCAAATAAATAAATAGATAGTGTGTGTGTGTGTGTGTGTGTGTGTGTACTCACGTCTCCTCCGCTGTCCTTGAGTCCCAGTATGTTAGGGTGTTGGGCCAGTCTCACCACAGCATCAACAGGAAGGTCAAGACCTGTGTTAGCCGGGACACTGTACAGAACTACTGGTACTGGACTACTGTCAGCCACCTGCAGGGGGAGACAGAGACAACACCAGGACCAAACACAACCCCCGGGTCCAGGCCATAGAATCAGAATAGTTATGTTTCTATTGCATTCTATTTCTATGGTCCAGACTGCATGGGTTCAGAACAGAACTATGACATACATATTAAGACATATGGTATATATTATGACATGTGGTATATATTACGACATGTGGTTTATATTACGACATGTGGTTTATATGACGACATGTGGTTTATATGACGACATGTGGTTTATATGACGACATGTGGTTTATATGACGACATGTGGTTTATATGACGACATGTGGTTTATATGACGACATGTGGTTTATATGACGACATGTGGTTTATATGACGACATGTGGTTTATATGACGACATGTGGTTTATATGACGACATGTGGTTTATATGACGACATGTGGTTTATATTACGACATGTGGTTTATATGACGACATGTGGTTTATATGACGACATGTGGTTTATATGACGACATGTGGTTTATATGACGACATGTGGTTTATATTACGACATGTGGTTTATATTACGACATGTGGTTTATATGACGACATGTGGTTTATATGACGACATGTGGTTTATATGACGACATGTGGTTTATATGACGACATGTGGTATACACTACCGTTCAAAAGTTTGGGGTCACTTAGAAATGTCCTTGTTTTTGAAAGAAAAGCTCATTTTTTGTCCTTTAAAATAACATCAAATTGATCAGAAATACAGTGTAGACATTGTTAATGTTGTAAATGACTCTTGTGGCTGGAAACGGCTGAGCACGTTGTGTTAGCTAATCCAAGTTGATCATTTTAAAAGGATAAATGATCATTAGAACACCCTTTTGCAATTATATTAGCACAGCTGAAAACTGTTGTTCTGATTAAAGAAGCAATAAAACTGGCCTAATATAGACTAGTTGAGTATCTCGGAGCATCAGCATTTGTAGCTCAAATGGCCAGAAACAAAGAACTTTCTTCTGAAACTCGTCAGTCTATTCTTGTTCTGAGAAATGAAGGCTTTTCCATGTGAGAGATTGCCAAGAAACTGAAGATCTCGTACAACGCTGTGTACTACTCCCTTCACAGAACAGAGCAAACTGGCTCTAACCAGAATAGAAAGAGGAGTGGGAGGCCCCGGTGCACAACTGAGCAAGAGGACAAGTACATTAGTGTGTCTAGTTTGAGAAACAGACGCCTCACAAGTCCTCAACTGGCAGCTTCATTAAATAGTACCCGCAAAACACCAGTCTCAATGTCAACAGTGAAGAGGCGACTCCAGGATGCTGGCCTTCTAGGCAGAGTTCCTCTGTCCAGTGTCTGTGTTCTTTTGCCCATCTTTATCTTTTCTTTTTATTGGCCAGTCTGAGATATGGCTTTTTCTTTGCAACTCTGCCTAGAAGGCCAGCATCCTGGAGTCACGTCTTCACTGTTGATGTTGAGACTGGTGTTTTGCGGGTATTATTTAATGAAGCTGCCAGTTGAGGTTGAGTAGTAGAAGTAGTAGAAGATCAACTGACCTGTGTGAAGTGGTGAACCAGCGCCCTGCTGTCCATCTTGCCCTTGTAGAAGCATGGCGTTACCACAAGAACCAGGTCTGCCCCCGCCCCCGCCATCCTCTCGGTCATCACTACCGTACCTTTGGTGGCTGAGAGGGAGGGGAGACAGGGGAGAGAGAGGGGGAGAAAGCGAGGGAGGGAGCGAAAGATCGGGGTGAGGGAAAGGTTAGAGAGGAGAGATAATCGGGGGAGAGACAGAGATGGAGGGAGGGAGGGAGGGAGGGAGGGAGGGAGGGAGGGAGGGAGGGAGGGAGGGAGGGAGGGAGGGAGGGAGGGAGGGAGGGAGAAAAAGAAGAGGAGAGAGAAAGAGATTTATTCAGATCCATGTTTACAACACTATTCAATTCCATTAAAGGGCTTTATTGGCGTGGGAAACATAATTACATTGCCAAAGCAAGTGAAGTAGATAATAAACAAAAGGGAAATAAACGAGGAAAACATTACGCTCACAAAAGTTTTTAAAGAATATAGACATTTCAAATGTTATATTACTGGCTATGTACTGTGTGGTAACATCTCTAGGTAGGCTAAGTGCACCATGTTAATGTCATGTTGTAACCTACATAATATAGGAAAGTGGCCATCCTTTTCCGTCGTTAACACTGGGGCATTACAGGGGCATGATGTGGTAGCAGTGACTATACAGCCCAATAAAAGACTGTGTTGTTGGGTTTATTGGACACCCTTTATCAGCCAATAAAACCACGATATTAAAACTATAGCTGGACAGAGGTAAAGTGTGTCCTGAAATAGTCTAAATCACACATCGCACATGAACACATTGTTGCTGGAAAATTCGGTAGCCATTTTTCATATGGTTCCTATATGTGGTCATCGGTCAGTTACATTAATGAGAGTCACATGGTCTCCTTCTCTGTCACACAGATTCACACAGGGCCTTACATTCACATCCGGATCCTGCCATGACCAGTTTGTCTGTGGGCAGCGCCAGTCTGACCCTCCTCACCACCTCTACCCTCTCCTCATCCGTCAGGTACGGGTACTCTCCATTAGAGCCCTGCACCACCAGACCTGGAACACAGAACATCATCATCATCATCATCATGTTTGGACCAATCAAGTCCTGAAACAGCGCCTAGCCCTGAAACGTCAGTATACAGGAAAACGCGACTGACCGTGGGAATCGGCCAGAGGGAACCAAACACCCTCCACTGGGGACTATATAAATCTATTGTACCTTGCCTGCAAACGTGCACCTCTGCGTCTGAGTCGGACCTTGTCCCTGGGCCTGAGTCGCACCTTGCCCCTGGGCCTGGCCCCTAACCAAATGAACTGGCTGACAGTCTACATGACAAACACGTGGCCACGACAAGACCACGGTACTACCTCCTCAACGCAATATAAAGGTTTCATTGTCACAATTAGGCTATAGGACACTGTTAGGACACTTATAGGCTATAGGACACTGTTAGGACACTTATAGGCTATAGGATACTGTTAGGACACTTATAGGCTATAGGATACTGTTAGGACACTTTCATCGGGAAAGATCTTTAGACTACATGGACTAATATGCATACAAAATTATTAGATATATAATCTTCTGATCATGTCTTAATTTTCATAATGCATTTCCATTTGCAAAGAAGACAGTACAAAAACTTGATCCCGGATAAACCAGTCAGTCATTGCAGAAAATACTTTGTAAATTGTAATTACCTTTGAAAGGAATGTTTGCATACTTCTGCAGGTTTTCATCCAGTTTGTAATAGTCCACGTCCTCTTTCTGAGTGAACGGAGTGGCTATGGGCGGGTAGATCCCCCCGATGTCCACTCTCTGTCCCGCCGCCGCGCTTTGGGGTCGGCTCTGGGTCTTAGTTGGCTTCCACAGCACAGAGGCACCGCGTCTACACACTGCTGGACCGACAGTTCGGAGAGTTTTCACACCGAACATTGTGTCAAATGGAACGGCTGTATTTTGGCTGCAGAAGAGGGTGGGTTGACAAAGTACGGTGGTCAACTGGTAGGTTAGCCGACACCAACAGATGTCGCACTGACTATGCCAGCCCAGTTAATATGCAACGACGCTCTCTAAATATTGACAAAAAGTTAAGGGGGTTTGACATTTTCCCAGCTTTGGAAATCAGGTGTCCTTCCTCAGCGAGTCTAGTAATACAATACAGTTACCCATGTTTATACTATGCGCTACAGATTGAGTTGTCCCAAGAATATAGGCCTAAACTCTCCAAAGTAGCCGATCACTATACACGTTCAGTTCAATATCACTATTCGGACATTCTCATTTGCACATTGAATTAAGACATACCGGTGAATAAAATATTTGCATTTCAGTGGGGTGTAGGACCTAGGCAACTTTCAAGCTGGTTAGGCAGCAGCGCAGGCTTGCTTCAGTTTTGGCAGAGAGGAAGAGGTAAAGAGAGGCCCAACTCGGCGGAAAATCGGTCTCCCTCCAGCAGGTGACGTTTTTTCGCACACCAAGCAAAGGAGTTTTTGTTTCGCGGGCAATGAGTGTCGAATTTGGTCAACAACAAACAATGAATGGCTTATTAACCTCACGTGTGCTACGTGAGGTTTATTTGATTGAATAGACATTTTGGAACGCTTAGGTTGTTAGAGTGTGCTGATATAAGTAGCACACGTGACATCACCGCAATTTAGAAAACAACACTTTATATCGCTGTTGTCTCGAGATGGCTATGCATATTCATGTTATGAGGCATGTTATGAGGCAAGTCTCTCCATTGAGCACAGCGGTTGACGTCAACAACCCTCATCGAATATTCAAAATAGTATTAAAATAATGAGATGTATCCATCCACTAATCTAAATAAAGGCGGGAGATAGACAGCCCGCTGAGGCGCTTTGTGGACAACGACTAACATTGTCAGGGCGGAGAGACAAGTATCTTGTCAGTATATCCATAATCTTTCATTTTGGTGAAGATCCGCCCACGTCATGCAGGGACCACCAATAAAGAGCAAGTCAGTTATAAAATATAGTTACTATTTTTGATGTTTAGAAAAACAAACCTCAGAAAGTAGGCTACTTACCGGTATTAGAACATGAGTGATAATGTTTTTGTTAAATGACCAAATCTCGCATACTATATCCATATGCAAATCATAAGGTTTCTTTGGAGCATGGGTGATTTAATTTATTAGGAGGACAATGGATCATGAATCTATAGAATATGTGATATTACTACAGCTATGACCAGGGCTTCAATCAGTTATAGGTAAAGATTTATACATTATCATGAATTATTGTTAGCACATATATTATCATATGTTGTACAATACCGCCGTCTTCTGGAGATTACAGACGATATATTACAATCATGATATTATGTCTACACACAAGACAACTCACAAGTGATCCACGTTGAAATCCCAATAGTCCTAATTCACAATTGCTTTACATCAGATTACTTTGCATAATGTCTTTAAAAATAGATATATTGTTAATATTATCCTCAAATTAAACCAGGCACTGGTTCTAGGTATGCTCTTAGAAAAAAAGGTCATTTGGGGTTCTCTATAGAACTTTTAGGGGTTCCATACATGAAGCAAGCGATATAACCTTTTTTGGTTCTATATAAAACCTTTGTGTAGTCTGGAGGCATAATCACCATTCTGAGCATGGTCTGTGTGTCTGACAGACAGGTGAAAGAAAGAGTCCTGGCCTTGGCGCTGATCAGGGAGAGCTGTTTACTGAGCCAGGCTGTGCCTCGGCCAGCTCTACACAAAAATATACTGCTCCTCAGCCTTTTGTTTGTGTATGAGAGAGAGAGAGAGAGAGAGAGAGAGAGAGAGAGTGGGGAGAGGGAGAGAGGGAGAAAGCGAAGGGGGGAGATAGGTAGGATAAAGAGAGAATTGGGAGAGAAACAGGCAGAGCGCGAGCGAGAAAGAGATGCAGAGTGGGAGACGGAGAGCGAGAGAAGGGGGAGAGGGAGAGAGATAATAGTTTCCTAAAAGCCACATCCGATCCACGACATTCTTTTAGCAGTTATTTTTGTTTCCATTCCGTCTGCCCGCAATGTGTTGTTATGGGAATATAACAGACAGACATACCAGTGGAATGACCATGCTGTTTACGTCATTATAAACCCACTGAACAAAAACATAGACTTCTTTGGAATAGTGTTTTTAGTAGGTGCAGTGCAGGCAATAGCATAGGCTGCTATTTGTCCGTGCGCAAAAACAGATGCATGTTGGGTGTAGAGAGTAGAATATCTAGACAGAGTGGGGGGAATCTGATAAGGAATCTGATCATTAAGTCTTATTACATTTCCCACGTGACAATTACTGGGGATGGGAAGCAATCTGGAATGGAAACTTCCCGTGTTCTATTTTTGTGTGTCTCAGTACGTGTGCCTTTTGGCATCCGTAGCCGGCTTCTTCGTGCAAAATGGCATTACGTCACTGCATAATTCTGGCAAATTCTCTCTCCCACCAAAAAAATGACTTGACTACAGGCGGCCAGCCAGCCACCCGCCCCGTTAGCTGCATGGTATAGTAGAGTAGAGAATCAGCATCAACAACAACACCGGGAAATGCAGCTGCTGTAACGGAACTGGTCCCCCACCCACCACCGGCAGATGGAGTGTGAGCGCGCCACCGCCACGTGACTCGGTCGGTTCGCATCTGTAGTGTGGCGGAGTATCTCACTCTGCATCATGGCTGTGGAGGATGCAGCTGCCCGGTCCCGAACCGCCCTCTTCCCCAGGGTACCTTTCTCCCCAGCCCGGCTGCTGTTCCTCTCTCTCCTCTCCCTCTGTCTCATCCCCTCCCCGTCCCTTGCCCTGCTCGGCTTCCGTCCGGAGGAGACCGGGGGAGAGCTGTCCGTGGACGACGGGGTGCTGAAAGCCACCGAGGGAACCCGCTTCATGCTGCGGGTCTACTACGCCTCCTCCCCACAGAGGCTCAACCGGACCGCTGGGGCCAGAGCCAACGCCGCTCCCTGGATAGCATTCATCGAGGAGCCGAGGCCGGGGAGAGAGGGGCAGGTCCACCCGAAGCGGAATATGTGCATGGATAAAAACGCCAGGAGCTCGGATATTGAGATCTTGGGCTCTTTCAAGTCCGCTTCGAGTCAGAACTCCGTGTTGGTGGAAGTATTGGCTAAGAACCTGCGCAGGGGAGAGAAGATGAAGTACTATTCCATGTGCGCCTTCGACGGGTCCAAATGGGAACACTACCGGACCCGGGATTTCTGGGTCGCCGTGGTGGAGCGCGGGGCCGAACCGGACCTCTGGCTTCAAGTGTTAGTATCGGTTCTGTTACTGGCCCTCTCGGCGCTCTTCAGTGGCCTGAACCTCAGTCTGCTCGCGTTGGACCCGGTGGAGCTCCAGGTTCTGCAGAACAGCGGCACGGACAAGGAGCAGAAATACGCGAGGAAAATTGAGTCAGTGCGGCGGCACGGTAACTACGTCCTGTGCACTTTGCTGCTGGGCAACGCGCTGATCAACGCGGCGCTCGCAGTGTGGATGTGTCAGATCCTGGGGATGACCTGGTTGTCCACCATTATCTGCGCGTTTGGGATCTTTTTCATTGGGGAGATCCTGCCGCACTCTGTTGCGTCGCGGCACGGCCTGGCCATTGCGTCCAAAACCATCTGGGTAACCCGTCTTCTCATGGTTCTCTCCTTCCCCATCTCCTACCCCATCAGTAAACTCCTAGACTTCATCCTCCACCAGGAGATCAGTAACTTTTATACGCGGGAAAAACTCCTTGAGATGCTGCGTGTGACCGACCCGTACCACGACCTGGTTAAAGAGGAGCTCAACATCATACAGGGCGCGCTCGAGCTCCGGACCAAGACCGTAGAAGATGTTCTGACTCCGCTAACCGACTGCTTCATGCTCACCTCGGAAGCGGTGCTGGACTTTAACACCATGTCGGAGATTATGCAGAGCGGCTACACGCGCATCCCGGTGTTCGAAAACTTGCGGTCGAACATTGTGGATATTCTGTTCGTGAAGGACTTGGCGTTCGTTGACCCGGATGACTGTACCCATCTGAAGACCATCACACAGTTCTATAAACATCCCATGCACTGTGTGTTCAACGACACCAAACTGGATGCCATGCTGGAGGAGTTCAAGAAGGGTAAGGAGAGGGGGGAGTAAGATCACCCAAGAAACTCTAGAAACGATGGTATGATTGTGTGTCTCCCCCCTCACTCTCTCTCTATCTTTTTCTCCCCCTCTCTCCTCCCCCCCACTCGCTCTCCCCCCTCCCCCATCCCTCCCCCCCACTCTCGCTCTTTCTCCCTCTCTCTCGCCCCTCCTCCTCTCTCTCCCCCTCTCTCTCTCCCCCTCTCTCCCTTCTTGGCCGAGTCACTGGATTAAGCTACTATTGTTCATTTCATTTCCATAAACCACAACAGTTTACATGTAGGGCCAACCTGTGTCAATGGAGTCATATAAAGTAACTTCCGTGAGATTCTCTCTGTGGAAACAACTGCTGTCTGCTCATAAGAGGCGCTGTACCATAGTGTGACTAACAGGGATATCCCATCTCAGTGATAGTCTACTACAAAGGGAATAGGGTGCCATTTGGAATACATACTACGATATAGCCTATTCCTAATGGGCAATGTATGATGATATGGGCAGGTAAGGTGGCTTGGTGGTAAGGTGAGGTGTCTCCTGTTGACCAATAGCAGGTAGCCATGTTGCCATGTGGTCTGTGTCTGTATATGGGGGAAGAAGGCAGTGTCAGCGTTTGTCATGTTGTTGCATGCAGAGGCTGTGCTAGAGAAACACATGAAGGACACCTTCAATAGATGTATGTGTTTACACTGTCTCGACCCATATTCATAAAGCATCTCAGAGAAGTAGTGCTGATCTTGGATCAGTTTCTCCTTTTAGATCACATAATTAATGAGATTGCATGGACAAGAGGGACCTGATTCTAGATCAGCACTCAGTATAATCCACACAGACGACTAGATAGCACAACAGTGTGTGTGTGTGTGTGTGTGTGTGTGTGTGTGTGTGTGTGTGTGTGTGTGTGTGTGTGTGTGTGTGTGTGTGTGTGTGTGTGTGTGTGTGTGTGTGTGTGTGTGTGTGTGTGTGTGTGTGTGTGTGTGTATTTAAGAGAGAGAGAGTTTTGAATTGAATTGAGAGCACCAGCGTGATAGAGAGATAGAGGGATGAGAATGTCATGGTGACACAGAGAGAGAGAGAGAAAGAGACATAAAAGGCTGTTACCTTTAGAATGTCCTTTCCTGTCATGACACCCCCTCCCCTCTCTCTCTCTTCCTCCACCCCTCCATCGCTCCGCCCCCCAGAGAGAAGACATGAAATATTCAGAGAACACTTTCGCCCTCTTCCTCTCCCTCCCTCTCTCTCTCTTCATCTGTCCTCTGTGGTGCTGCATTCAACACAGCCACTGTGTGTGTGTGTGTGTGTGTGTGTGTGTGTGTGTGTGTGTGTGTGTGTGTGTGTGTGTGTGTGTGTGTGTGTGTGTGTGTGTGTGTGTGTGTGTGTGTGTGTGTGTGTGTGTGTGTGTGTGTGTGTGTGTGTGTGAGAGAGGGCATGACTGTGTGTGTTTTCCGTATATGAGAGAGAGAGAGAGAGAAAGAAAGAAAGAAAGAAAGAAAGAAAGAAAGAAAGAAAGAAAGAAAGAAAGAAAGAAAGAGCGAGAGAGACAGAGAGCATGACTGTGTGTGGTGATGCTGCAACCCCATTTAGTCAAACCAAAGCAGAAATCAGCTAAGCACCAGTAAAACAGACTACTCCCTCCCTCCCTATCACAGTGACTGTAGCCTTTATGAGCAAGTGCACAAGAGTGTATTCCAACACTGAGCTAAAGCCTAGAGACACTAGGTGTGGGAGCTGAGATAAAGCCTAGAGACACTAGGTGTGGGAGCTGAGTTAAAGCCTAGAGACACTAGGTGTGGGAGCTGAGATAAAGCCTAGAAACACTAGGTGTGGGAGCTGAGTTAAAGCCTAGAGACACTAGGTGTGGGAGCTGAGTTAAAGCCTAGAGACACTAGGTGTGGGAGCTGAGATAAAGCCTAGAGACACTAGGTGTGGGAGCTGAGCTAAAGCCTAGAGGCACTAGGTGTGGGAGCTGAGCTAAAACCTAGAGACACTAGGTGTGGGAGCTGAGTTAAAGCCTAGAGACACTAGGTGTGGAACCTGAGCTAAAGCCTAGAGACACTAGGTGTGGGAGCTGAGCTAAAGCCTAGAGGCACTAGGTGTGGGAGCTGAGCTAAAGCCTAGAGGCACTAGGTGTGGGAGCTGAGTTAAAGCCTAGAGACACTAGGTGTGGGAGCTGAGTTAAAGCCTAGAGACACTAGGTGTGGGAGCTGAGCTAAAGCCTAGAGGCACTAGGTGTGGGAGCTGAGCTAAAGCCTAGAGGCAATAGGTGTGGGAGCTGAGTTAAAGCCTAGAGACACTAGGTGTAGGAGCTGAGATAAAGCCTAGAGGCACTGGGTGTGGGAGCTGAGTTAAAGCCTAGAGACACTAGGTGTGGGAGCTGAGTTAAAGCCTAGAGACACTAGGTGTGGGAGCTGAGATAAAGCCTAGAGACACTAGGTGTGGGAGCTGAGCTAAAGCCTAGAGGCACTAGGTGTGGGAGCTGAGCTAAAGCCTAGAGGCACTAGGTGTGGGAGCTGAGTTAAAGCCTAGAGACACTAGGTGTGGGAGCTGAGTTAAAGCCTAGAGACACTAGGTGTGGGAGCTGAGCTAAAGCCTAGAGGCACTAGGTGTGGGAGCTGAGTTAAAGCCTAGAGACACTAGGTGTGGGAGCTGAGCTAAAGCCTAGAGGCACTAGGTGTGGGAGCTGAGTTAAAGCCTAGAGACGCTAGGTGTGGGAGCTGAGCTAAAGCCTAGAGACGCTAGGTGTGGGAGCTGAGTTAAAGCCTAGAGACGCTAGGTGTGGGAGCTGAGATAAAACCTAGAGGCGCTAGGTGTGGGAGCTGAGCTAAAGCCTAGAGACACTAGGTGTGGAAGCTGAGATAAAGCCTAGAGACACTAGGTGTGGGAGCTGAGTTAAAGCCTAGAGACACTAGGTGTGGGAGCTGAGCTAAAGCCTAGAGACACTAGGTGTGGAAGCTGAGATAAAACCTAGAGACACTAGGTGTGGGAGCTGAGTTAAAGCCTAGAGACACTAGGTGTGGAAGCTGAGCTAAAGCCTAGAGACACTAGGTGTGGGAGCTGAGATAAAGCCTAGAGACACTAGGTGTGGGAGCTGAGTTAAAGCCTAGAGACACTAGGTGTGGGAGCTGAGCTAAAGCCTAGAGACACTAGGTGTGGGAGCTGAGCTAAAGCCTAGAGACACTAGGTGTGGGAGCTGAGTTAAAGCCTAGAGACACTAGGTGTGGGAGCTGAGATAAAGCCTAGAGACACTAGGTGTGGGAGCTGAGATAAAGCCTAGAGACACTAGGTGTGGGAGCTGAGTTAAAGCCTAGAGACACTAGGTGTGGGAGCTGAGCTAAAGCCTAGAGACACTAGGTGTGGGAGCTGAGTTAAAGCCTAGAGACACTAGGTGTGGGAGCTGAGTTAAAGCCTAGAGGCTCTAGGTGTGGGAGCTGAGCTAAAGCCTAGAGACACTAGGTGTGGGGGCTGAGCTAAAGCCTAGAGGCACTAGGTGTGGGAGCTGAGTTAAAGCCTAGAGACACTAGGTGTGGGAGCTGAGTTAAAGCCTAGAGACACTAGGTGTGGGAGCTGAGTTAAAGCCTAGAGACACTAGGTGTGGGAGCTGAGTTAAAGCCTAGAGACACTAGGTGTGGGAGCTGAGCTAAAGCCTAGAGACACTAGGTGTGGGAGCTGAGTTAAAGCCTAGAGACACTAGGTGTGGGAGCTGAGTTAAAGCCTAGAGACACTAGGTGTGGGAGCTGAGTTAAAGCCTAGAGACACTAGGTGTGGGAGCTGAGTTAAAGCCTAGAGGCACTAGGTGTGGGAGCTGAGTTAAAGCCTAGAGGCACTAGGTGTGGGAGCTGAGTTAAAGCCTAGAGACACTAGGTGTGGGAACTGAGTTAAAGCCTAGAGACACTAGGTGTAGGAGCTGAGTTAAAGCCTAGAGACACTAGGTGTGGGAGCTGAGATAAAGCCTAGAGACACTAGGTGTGGGAGCTGAGATAAAGCCTAGAGTGTGTGTGTGTGTGTGTGTGTGTGTGTGTGTGTGTGTGTGTGTGTGTGTGTGTGTGTGTGTGTGTGTGTGTGTGTGTGTGTGTGTGTGTGTGTGTGTGTGTGTGTGTGTGTGTGTGTGTGTGTGTGTGTGTGTGTGAGGGCTGGGCGATATGGACAAAATATAATTTTACAATATTTTTGACAGTATGATGGTGTTTGATGGTATTTGATGTTTTTGAATAATAACAGTTGTAAATATGCTTTAGGAGTAGTGACAACACATACACTATACGTGATTTCAGTGGGTCTTTATCCATTTATACTGTTCAATCCAACTCCAAACAAAAATCATTTTCAGCGTTTTCATCCATTTCTGCATTTCCTGCACTTTGATTATAATTTCCACACTGTGCCACGCAGCATGATATGGGCAACACATGTAGCCTTGTTAATTAGTAAACTGTTGGAATCATGGAAATATAATGATTATTCTAATTCTATATTTGGAATATAATGGGCAGCACCTTGAATACATTGTTGTTTGACATGACAACGAATGAATAAACCAGGGAGGAATTATTGACAGGGTAGGAACCAAAGTGTTGGTCAGTGTTTCCAGTTGACCCTAACTAGATGTTACATTACATGTTTTCTTACTTCATGTACCTAGCTAGCTAAAATATTCATGCTTCGCCTGTTCCTCTCTGATAAGATACCGTTGCACAAACATGCTTATCTAGGCTTACACCAGCACTGGTACCTGGCAGTATTAGCTAGCTCGCTATGTTCAACCTGACGCTTAGTACATCTAGCAAGCTAATCTAGCTAGCCAGCTAACTAGTGATTAGCATTAGCGGCTAATACAAATTATTTTAACAACAGCTTGCTAAGAAAATACAAGCTAGCAGGTAGTAGTTTGCAGACAGGAAGGTACACAAGGTAATAGTGTATAGAACGCTTGTGTGCAGCGTGTCACCAACATTGTTTCATCCATCTAACCGTGCAGAGTGAAAGGCAAGACAGTGGTTGTGTCTCTGTGGTTGAGCCACTGCTCTCCTTGAGTGACAGGGGGCACGGCTTGGTGTGTTTAGCGCCGTGCAGCAGCAGGAGAGGGAGAGAGACGACTCAAGTAGCAAACGGAGTAAACTACTAAAACTGACATGATACGCCACGGAGTTGAGTGTCACATTTATCAAACCAAACATTGAAATAACGTTATGTGTGTAAGAGCTGTTAATGTGCTGCTAGACCTGACCCATATAAAGAAGATCTGACAGAATCTCTCTCTCTCTCTTTCTCTCACTCTTTCTCTCTCTCACTCTCTCTCTCCCTCTCTTTCTCTTTCTCTCTCTCTCTTTTTCTCTCACTCCCTCTCTTTCTCTCACTCTCTCACTCTCTCTTTCTCGCTCTCTCTCTCTCTCCCCCCCAGTCAGAGTGAGACACAGCCAGAGTGGGTGAAGAGAGGGTAGCACAGTAGGAACAGCAAGGAGATCTCTTGTGGATGCTGTTGGGGGGTGGAAAGCTGCAACTGTGTGTGTGTGTGTGTGAGAGAGGGTAGCTGCAGCTGTGTGCAAGGACGTGTGTAGGTTTTGACTGTGTTACATAATGCCTGATGATGTAATCTTCAGCTGCTAGTGTCTGCAG
>NC_092087.1:86268141-86328263 GCF_045679555.1 Salvelinus alpinus | reverse complement strand
TGCAGTGCAGAGTCTCTCTCTCTCTCTCTCTCTCTCTCTCTCTCTCTCTCTCTCTCTCTCTCTCTCTCTCTCTCTCTCTCTCTCTCTCTCTCTCTCTCTCTCTCTCTCTCTCTCTCTCTCTCTCTCTCTCTCTCTCTCTCTCTCTCTCTCTCTCTCTCTCAGGGGGAGCGCTGAGTAGTCTCTGTACAACCCAATCACCCTTCATGCCCCCTCCTACCCCCTCCAACCCCTACCCCCCCCTATTCTCCTCTTCCCTCTTCTCCTCCTGTCCTCTACTCACTCATTCACAAACAAACACAATGAACCAGCCTCCCATTCCTCCCATCTAAATCACCATCTCACAGAACCTTTAACGTCAACAAACAGAAGCAGAAATAGACCATATCTAACTAACAAATCAACTAGACTGTTTATCTGAAACGATTCCCCATTTACTCTGGCTGTGTCTCTAATAATACCCCCCTGTTACCATGGAGATTACCCCCTCCCCCGTGTGTGCATCACAAACAGCACACAGTTTCTATACAGTGCCCTTCTTTTGACCTGTGATTGTTTCTCTCCCTCGTTCTCTGTGGGCCCTGGTGCACTAAATAGGGAATAGGGTGCCACCTGGGACTCAGCTGTGCATCATCCCCCTGCTGGGAAGTTTGGCGTCACTAGGGCCTCCTGGGTATTGGTGTGTCACTGGGCGATGACCCAGGGGTGTGTATTCACTAGAAACCAAACGGAAGCACACTGAACAAAATCTTTTTTCCGTTTCTAAATGTTGTACAACGGGTTGCTACGGTGTGCTCTAATGAATACACCCCTGGTGTGTTTCTACTAGATCGCTTACTGGTTCTATTCCTGTGGCCTCAT
Source organism: Salvelinus alpinus (assembly GCF_045679555.1). Taxonomy (NCBI): domain Eukaryota; kingdom Metazoa; phylum Chordata; class Actinopteri; order Salmoniformes; family Salmonidae; genus Salvelinus; species Salvelinus alpinus. Next base: position 86,327,405 of record NC_092087.1, on the reverse strand, counting down.
GGGAGATGTAGTCTGTGTGTTTGTGTAAAAAGAAAAAAAAAAAAAACTTTATTTAACCAGGTAGGCTAGTTGAGAACAAGTACTGCAACCTGGCCAAGATAAAGCAAAGCAGTACGACACAAACAACAACACAGAGTTACACATGGAATAAACAAGTGTACAGTCAATAACACAATAGAAAAAAAGAAAGTCTATATACAGTGTATGCAAATGGTGTGAGGAGGTAAGGCAATAAATAGGCCATAGTAGCGAAGTAATTACAATTTAGCAGATTAACACTGGAGTGATATATGAGCAGATGATGATGTGCAAGTAGAAATACTGGTGTGCAAAAGAGCAGAAAACGAAATAAAAACAATATGGGGATGAGGTAGGTAGATTGAGTGGTTTATTTACAGTGATCGGTTAGCTGCTCAGATAGCTGATGTTTAAAGTTAGTGAGGGAAATATAAGTCTCCAGCTTCAGCGATTTTTGCAATTCGTTCCAGTCACTGGCAGCAGAGAACTTGAAGGAAAGGCGGCCAAAGAGGTGTTGGCTTTGGGGGTGACCAGTGAGATATACCTGCTGGAGCGCGTGCTACGGGTGGGTGCTGCTATGGTGACCAGTGAGCTGAGATAAGGCGGGGCTTTACCTAGCATGGACTTATAGATGACCTGGAGCCAGTGGGTCTGGCGACGAATATGTAGCGAGGGCCAGCCGACTAGAGCATACAGGTCGCAGTGGTGGGTAGTATATGGGGCTTTGGTAACAAAACGGATGGCACTGTGATAGACTACATCCAGTTTGCTGAGTAGAGTGTTGGGGGATATTTTGTAGATGACATTGCCGAAGTCGAGGATCGGTGGGATAGTCAGTTTTACTAGAGTATGTTTGGCGGCGTGAGTGAAGGAGGCTTTGTTGCAAAATAGAAAAACGATTCTAGATTTAATTTTGCATTGGAGATGTTTAATATGAGTCTGGAAGGAGAGTTTACAGTCTAGCCAGACACCTAGGTATTTGTAGTTGTCCACATATTCGAAGTCAGAACCATCAAGAGTAGTGATGCTGGACGGGCAGGCAGGTGCGGGCAGCGAACGGTTGAAAAGCATGCGTTTAGTTTTACTTGTATTTAAGAGCAGTTGGAGGCCACGGAAGGAGTGTTGTATGGCATTGAAGCTCGTCTGGAGGTTTGTTAACACAGTGTTCAAAGAAGGGCCAGATGTATACAGAATGGTGTCGTCTGCGTAGAGGTGGATCAGGGAATCACCCGCAGCAAGAGAGACATCGTTGATATATACAGAGAAAAGACTTGGCCCGAGAATTGAACCCTGTGGCACCCCATAGAGACTGCCAGAGGTCTGGACAACAGGCCCTCCGATTTGACACACTGAACTCTGTCTGAGAAGTAGTTGGTGAACCAGGCGAGGCAGTCATTTGAGAATCCAATGCTATTGAGTCTGCCGATAAGAATATGGTGATTGACAGAGTCGAAAGCCTTGGCCAGGTCGATGAAGATGGCTGCACAGTATTGTCTTTTATCGATGGCGGTTATGATATCGTTTAGTACCTTGAGCGTGGCTGAGGTGCACCCATGACCAGCTCGGAAACCGGATTGCACAGCGGAGAAGGTACGGTGGGATTTGAAATGGTCGGTGATCTGTTTATTAACTTGGCTATCGAAGACTTTAGAAAGGCAAGGCAGGATGGATATAGGTCTATAGCAGTTTGGGTCTAGAGTGTCACCCCCTTTGAAGAGGGGGATGACCGCGGCAGCTTTCCCATCTTTAGGGATCTCGGACAATACGAAAGAGAGGTTGAACAGATTGGTAATAGGTGTTGCAACAATGGCGGCAAATCATTTTGGAAAGAGAGGGTCCAGATTGTCTAGTCCAGCTGTTTCAGTGTCTATGTGTGTCATTCTACTGTAAATGATGCTCTTCTGCTCAGTTTACATGTTACATTTTAGTCATTTAACAGACGCTCTGATTCAGAGAGACTTACAGTTAGTGAGTCATTTAGCAGACGCTCTGATCCAGAGAGACTTACAGTTAGTGAGTCATTTAGCAGACACTCTGATCCAGAGAGACTTACAGTTAGTGAGTCATTTAGCAGACGCTCTGATCCAGAGAGATTTACAGTTAGTGAGTCATTTAGCAGACGCTCTGATCCAGAGAGACTTACAGTTAGTGAGTCATTTAGCAGACACTCTGATCCAGAGAGACTTCCAGTTAGTGAGTCATTTAGCAGACACTCTGATCCAGAGAGACTTACAGTTAGTGAGTCATTTAGCAGACGCTCTGATCCAGAGAGACTTACAGTTAGTGAGTCATTTAGCAGACGCTCTGATCCAGAGAGACTTACAGTTAGTGAGTCATTTAGCAGACACTCTGATCCAGAGAGACTTACAGTTAGTGAGTCATTTAGCAGACGCTCTGATCCAGAGAGACTTACAGTTAGTGAGTCATTTAGCAGACGCTCTGATCCAGAGAGACTTACAGTTAGGGAGTCATTTAGCAGACGCTCTGATCCAGAGAGACTTACAGTTAATGAGTCATTTAGCAGACGCTCTGATCCAGAGACTTACAGTTAATGCATTCATCTCATGATAGCCAGGTGAGACAACAACACTCCACAATCGTATCAAGTACATTTTCCCTCAACAAAGTATTTATCAGCAAACTCAGTTTTAGTAGGAAAAAACAAGAGCCTTTCTTTGTCTCCTCAGGAACATGTCAAGGGAGATCTGTTGACTCCATCAATTGGTTTCCCTCTCTTGCTTCTCCTATTCCCCTTACCTCAGACCCCTTCACATAGTTAGATCCCTTTACACTGCCAAAATAAATACATTTAAATACATTAATGTTTTTGTATACTAAAAAATGCCATTGTTTTATGTTGGAGTTTCACCTCCCACATGGTCTGTCCCCTCCATGTTTGTTAGGTAAGTCCCACAGGTTAGGGTAATATTATGATGTCATATCCTGTCTCTCTCCAGGCAAGTCCCACCTGGCCATCGTCCAGCGGGTCAACAACGAGGGTGAGGGTGACCCCTTCTATGAGGTCATGGGTATCGTGACCCTGGAGGACGTTATAGAGGAGATCATCAAGTCAGAGATACTGGACGAGACTGACCTCTACAGTACGTACACACACACACGCACGCACGCACGCACGCACACGCTGACCTAAAGTACATACACACTCGCAAGAACTGACGGACATGCAAGAACACACACACACACACACACACACACACTCTGAAATACTGCTGATTATCAATGTGTGTGTCCATCTCTCTGTCCTTGTGTTTGTATGTGCACCTGAATGTGCGTCCATCCGTGTGTGTGTTTCACCCTACATCTAAAAATCTCCCTAAGTGTCTCCCTCAACAGCTGATAACCGCTCTAAGTGTCTCCCTCTACAGTTGATAACCTCTCTAAGTGTCTCCCTCAACAGCTGATAACCGCTCTAAGTGTCTCCCTCTACAGTTGATAACCTCTCTAAGTGTCTCCCTCTACAGCTGATAACCTCTCTAAGTGTCTCCCTCTACAGTTGATAACCTCTCTAAGTGTTGTGTCTACCGCGGATAACCTCTCTAAGTGTCTCCCTCTACAGATGATAACCTCTCTAAGTGTTGTGTCTACAGTGGATAACCTCTCTAAGTGTCTCCTCTACAGCTGATAACCTCTCTAAGTGTCTCCTCTACAGCTGATAACCTCTCTAAGTGTCTCCCTCTACATCTGATAATCTCTCTGTGTTTCCTCTACAGCTGATAACCTCTCTAAGTGTTGTGTCTCCTCTACAGCTGATAAACTCTCTAAGTGGTGTCTCCCTCTACAGCTGATAATCTCTCTAAGTGTCTCCCTCTACAGCTGATAACCGTTCTAAGTGTCTCCCTCTACATCTGATAACCTCTCTAAGTGTCTCCCTCTACAGCTGATAACCGTTCTAAGTGTCTCCCTCTACAGCTGATAACCTCTCTAAGTGTCTCCCTCTACATCTGATAACCTCTCTAAGTGTCTCCCTCTACAGCTGATAACCTCTCTAAGTGTTGTGTCTCCTCTACATCTGATAACCTCTCTAAGTGTCTCCCTCTACAGCTGATAACCTCTCTAAGTGTTGTGTCTCCTCTACAGCTGATAACCTCTCTAAGTGTCTCCCTCTACAGCTGATAACCTCTCTAAGTGTTGTGTCTCCTCTACAGCTGATAACCTCTCTAAGTGTCTCCCTCTACAGCTGATAACCGTTCTAAGTGTCTCCCTCTACAGCTGATAACCTCTCTAAGTGTTGTGTCTCCTCTACAGCTGATAACCTCTCTAAGTGTCTCCCTCTACAGCTGATAACCTCTCTAAGTGTCTCCCTCTACAGCTGATAACCTCTCTAAGTGTCTCCCTCTACAGCTGATAACCTCTCTAAGTGTCTCCCTCTACAGCTGATAACCTCTCTAAGTGTCTCCCTCTACAGCTGATAACCTCTCTAAGTGTCTCCCTCTACAGCTGATAACCTCTCTAAGTGTTGTGTCTCTACAGCTGATAACCTCTCTAAGTGTCTCCCTCTACAGCTGATAACCTCTCTAAGTGTTGTGTCTCCTCTACAGCTGATAACCGTTCTAAGTGTCTCCTCTACAGCTGATAACCTCTCTAAGTGTTGTGTCTCCTCTACACCTGATAAACTCTCTAAGTGTCTCCCTCTACAGCTGATAACCTCTCTAAGTGTTGTGTCTCTACAGCTGATAACCTCTAAGTGTCTCCCTCTACAGCTGATAACCTCTCTAAGTGTTGTGTCTCCTCTACAGCTGATAACCTCTCTAAGTGTCTCCTCTACAGCTGATAACCTCTCTAAGTGTCTCCTCTACAGCTGATAACCTCTCTAAGTGTTGTGTCTCCTCTACACCTGATAAACTCTCTAAGTGTCTCCCTCTACAGCTGATAACCTCTCTAAGTGTTGTGTCTCTACAGCTGATAACCGTTCTAAGTGTCTCCCTCTACAGCTGATAACCTCTCTAAGTGTTGTGTCTCCTCTACAGCTGATAACCTCTCTAAGTGTCTCCTCTACAGCTGATAACCTCTCTAAGTGTCTCCTCTACAGCTGATAACCTCTCTAAGTGTCTCCTCTACAGCTGATAACCGTTCTAAGCGTCGTGTTTCTCACCATGAGAGGAAGCAGCAGGACTTCTCCATCTTTAAGCTGTCGGAGAACGAGATGAAGGTGAAGATCTCTCCCCAGCTCCTCCTCGCCACGCACCGCTTCCTGTCCACAGGTAGGCCCACTGTGATGTCACTTCCTGTCCACTGTGAGGTCACTTCCTAAGTGTTAAATCATTAAATATATCATCTCTGTGGAAGTAAGTAGTTCTCAATTTGAGGCCTGGTAAAAAACAACCCATTGAATAGTAAAGAATGTTTACCAGTTATTACAAATGACCTTTTTCTTCTTACTTTTCCACTGACTCTCTCATGTCTTCCTCTCTATCCCTCTTTCATCTCTCCCCTTTTACTACCCTCTCCTCCTACCTCGTCTATCCCTCTTTCATCTCTCCCCTTTTACTACCTCTTCTATCCCTCTTTCATCTCTCCCCTTTTACTACCCTCTCCTCCTACCTCGTCTATCCCTCTTTCATCTCTCCCCTTTTACTACCCTCTCCCCCTACCTCGTCTATCCCTCTTTCATCTCTCCCCTTTTACTACCCTCTCCTCCTACCTCGTCTATCCCTCTTTCATCTCTCCCCTTTTACTACCTCTTCTATCCCTCTTTCATCTCTCCCCTTTTACTACCCTCTCCTCCTACCTCGTCTATCCCTCTTTCATCTCTCCCCTTTTACTACCCTCTCCTCCTACCTCGTCTATCCCTCTTTCATCTCTCCCCTTTTACTACCCTCTCCTTCTACCTCTTCTATCCCTCTTTCATCTCTCCCCTTTTACTACCCTCTCCTCCTACCTCTTCTATCCCTCTTTCATCTCTCCCCTTTTACTACCCTCTCCTCCTACCTCGTCTATCCCTCTTTCATCTCTCCCCTTTTACTACCCTCTCCTCCTACCTCGTCTATCCCTCTTTCATCTCTCCCCTTTTACTACCCTCTCCTCCTACCTCGTCTATCCCTCTTTCATCTCTCCCCTTTTACTACCCTCTCCTCCTACTTCGTCTATCCCTCTTTCATCTCTCCCCTTTTACTACCCTCTCCTCCTACTTCGTCTATCCCTCTTTCATCTCTCCCCTTTTACTACCCTCTCCTCCTACCTCTTCTATCCCTCTTTCATCTCTCCCCTTTTACTATCCTCTCCTCCTACCTCTTCTATCCCTCTTTCATCTCTCCCCTTTTACTATCCTCTCCTCCTACCTCTTCTATCCCTCTTTCATCTCTCCCCTTTTACTACCCTCTCCTCCTACCTCTTCTATCCCTCTTTCATCTCTCCCCTTTTACTACCCTCTCCTCCTACTTCGTCTATCCCTCTTTCATCTCTCCCTTTTACTACCCTCTCCTCCTACTTCGTCTATCCCTCTTTCATCTCTCCCCTTTTACTACCCTCTCCTCCTACCTCTTCTATCCCTCTTTCATCTCTCCCCTTTTACTATCCTCTCCTCCTACCTCTTCTATCCCTCTTTCATCTCTCCCCTTTTACTATCCTCTCCTCCTACCTCTTCTATCCCTCACTCTCTCTTTCTCTCCCTCCCTCCCTCCCCTCTCTCCCTCCTCGCCTCCTGTAGAGGTGGAGCCCTTCAAGCCAGCCCACCTATCAGAGAAGATCTTACTGCGTCTCATTAAACACCCCAGTGTGGTCCAGGAGCTGAGCTACGATGACAAGAACAAACTGGCCCCACAGCACTTCCTGTTTCAGAGAAACAAACCTGTTGACTACTTCATCCTGTTACTACAGGTATAAACGGACGCAATAATTGTCCCTTAGCGATAAATCATATTGATTTGCTGTATTGTGTTGATAGGAGAGTAGAGAACAGACAGGACAGTGAGGAGATAAGTGTGCCAAAGCAGAAAAGGGTTTGATCCTACACAGAGGGAGAGGACACAGAGTGGACAACACATTAGGAACACCTTCCTAATATTGAGTTACACCTCCTTTTGCCCTCAGAACAGCCTCAATTCATCGAGGCGTGTACGAGGTCTCGAAAGCGTTCCACAGGGATGCTGGCCCATGTTGACTCCAATGCTTCCCACAGTTGTGTCAAGTTGGCTGGATGTCCTTTTGGTGGTGGAAGATTCTTGATACACACGGGAACTGTTGAGCGTGAAAAACCCAGCAGCGTTGCAGTTCTTGACCCTCTCAAACCGGTGCGCCTGGCACCTACTACCATACCCTGTTCAAAGGCACTTAGCTATTTTGTCTTGCCCATTCACCCTCTGAATGACACACGTACACAATCCATGTCTCAATTGTCTCAAGGCTTAAAATCCTTCTTTAACCCGTCTCCTCCCCTTCATCTACACTGATTGAAGTGGATTTAACAAGTGACATCAATAAGGGATCATAGCTTTCACCTGGATTCACCTGGTCAGTCTGTCATGGAAAGAGCAGGTGTTCCTAATGTTTTGTACCCTCAGTGTATATCATGTGCTGCAGGTGGAGGCGCTGACTGCTACACCAACCCTGGTTTTATATATAGCTTGGAACTTGCCCATTTCTCTGTCCTGTGTGTCCAGGGTCGTGTGGAGGTGGAGTTTGGTAAAGAGGCTCTGAGGTTTGAGAACGGAGCATTCGCCTACTACGGGGTGCCTGCCATCATGCCCACAGGTAACTGGCTCATCACTCACTCACTCACTCACTCACTCACTCACTCACTCACTCACTCACTCACTCACTCACTCACTTACTCACTCACTCACTCACTTACTCACTTACTCATTCACTCACTCAATCACTGTCACTCACTCACTCACTCACTCACAAACATTAACACATGAATACAGAGAAACATTACAAGCTCAAAGAAAACAAAACGTTTCATGAGAAACATAAAAGATTAAACATGCATTATCTGGACTGTCCCATTGCATAGACCAGAGCGTGGTAGAACACTATCTCATCCCTGTCTGACTCATTACCATCCTGTATGGTTCAGTCCACAGATCCCCCTCCCGTAGCAGTGGTCTGGACCGGTCTGACTCTATGCTGTATGGGGGCAGTCTGGGCCAACTCAACGGAGGGGGGAGCGTCTACCTGCCTGACTACTCTGTTAGGCAGCTCACACACCTGCAGGTCATTAAGGTAGGCCTACCTAGACTACGGTACAGTACAGCCCCGCCCACCTCACGTTACCTGGATACACCTGCTCCAACACCATTTGGGGGGCCTTTGCTTGGCTCATTGCGCTCTAGCGACTCCATGTGGCAGGCCGGGGGCCTGCAGGCTGACAACGGTCATCAGTTGAACGGTGTTTCCTCCGACACATTGGTGCGGCTGGGTTCCGGGTTAAGCGGGTGTTAAGGAGCGCGGTTTGGCGGGTCATGTTTTGGAGGACACATGACGTGACCTCCTCCTCCCCCGAGCCCGTTGGGGAGGTGCAGCGATGAGACAAGATCATAACTGAATTTGGGAGAGAAAGGAGGTCAAACAAATAAATAATAAAGGTCCCAAATAGCACCCTATTCTTTATACAGTGCGCTACTTTTGACCATAGTCCTATGGTCCTTAGTCAAAAGTAGTGCACTTCATAGGAAAAAGTGTGTAATTTGTGATACAACCTAGTAGCTTAGTCAGAGCTGTGGTACAGTACAGCCTCTAACTTCGACCTATGACTATTTATGACCTACGACCTTTCTTTGACCTTCGACTTCTACCCCCCAGATCACCCGTAGCCACTACCAGAACGCCCTGACAGCCACTCTGATGGACAGCTCCCCCCAGACCCCCGACACAGACGCCCGGCCCACAGACGGGAACACTCCCGACCTCCCTGTCCCGGAGCAGAGTGGAGACCACCTCCTCCCCCCCAGAGAGACCCGGCCCAGCTCGGCCAGAACCAGAGGACAGCAGTCCTCCGTCCCACACAGCACCTCTCTGCTCAACGAGAAGAACCGCATCGTCCGTAAGTCAACCATACTGGTAGGAGGGAGAGAGAGAGAGAATAGACTTACTCCCTTTGCTTACTCCCCCTACAGGCAGTAAATCAGACGGTCAGAACAGCCCCAGTGACTGTGTGTATAATACCTGTCCTGTCTCTCCCTACAGGCAGTAAATCAGACGGTCAGAACAGCCCCAGTGACTGTGTGTATAATACCTGTCCTGTCTCTCCCTACAGGCAGTAAATCAGACGGTCAGAACAGCCCCAGTGACTGTGTGTATAATACCTGTCCTGTCTCTCCCTACAGGCAGTAAATCAGACGGTCAGAACAGCCCCAGTGACTGTGTGTATAATACCTGTCCTGTCTCTCCCTACAGGCAGTAAATCAGACGGTCAGAACAGCCCCAGTGACTGTGTGTATAATACCTGTCCTGTCTCTCCCTACAGGCAGTAAATCAGACGGTCAGAACAGCCCCAGTGACTGTGTGTATAATACCTGTCCTGTCTCTCCCTACAGGCAGTAAATCAGACGGTCAGAACAGCCCCAGTGACTGTGTGTATAATACCTGTCCTGTCTCTCCCTACAGGCAGTAAATCAGATGGTCAGAACAGCCCCAGTGACTGTGTGTATAATACCTGTCCTGTCTCTCCCTACAGGCAGTAAATCAGACGGTCAGAACAGCCCCAGTGACTGTGTGTATAATACCTGTCCTGTCTCTCCCTACAGGCAGTAAATCAGACGGTCAGAACAGCCCCAGTGACTGTGTGTATAATACCTGTCCTGTCTCTCCCTACAGGCAGTAAATCAGACGGTCAGAACAGCCCCAGTGACTCCGTGTTCCTCAGGATGGAGGAGATCTCTTACATCAGAGAGGAGCACTCAGAGAGGGACGGCCCCAACGGTAAGAGAATATAGGGAGGAACAAAGGAGTGGGAGACTGGAGAATAAGGAGGATGTTGGTGATGAGGGAAGACATTTAACACAGAAACAACATCCACAGTTTACTATGGAGATTGATAATGTCACATTCCGTCTCTCCCTCTCCCTCTCTCTCTCTCTCTCAGACACCGCCTCTGTTGCTATAGAAACGGACGCCCCCTCCTCTTTCATCAGTACTCTGTCTCTGAGTGGATCAGAGGACACACTGGGCAAGAAACTACTGCTCAAACTCAGTGAGTCACACGCACAACATACACAACATACAGTACACACAAACCTTTACTCTCTTGCATTCTAACACCTGTGTGACAATCCAAATGCCCACACACACATACAACCATTTAAATCTCAACCCAGCCACTGTGATGGCACAAACCCAACAAGCCCACGCCGTGTGAGTCCCCTCCACCGGTCACTTTGTAATGTTAGGATACGTCCCGAATGGCACTTTATTCCCATGGGCCCTGGTCAAAAGTAGAGCACTAAATAGGGAGTAGGGTGCCATTTGGGATGCACACTTAGTAACAGTCTAAATCCTGAGCCTTTCTCTTTCCCTGCACCTCTGCTACGTGAACAGCTGTGTCCTAGCAACCAGTCATTCATTGGGCCCTGCCTCCCTCTGCCAAGTCTTTTCTCTGGAGGCCCCCCTAACGGAACCCCTGGCCCCTCAGTGTGTGTACCACTCTGGCCCATCACTCTGACCTCCACAAAATCTCTCTCTCCCCCCCTCTCTCTCTCTCCCTCTCCCTCTCTCTCTCTCCCTCTCCCTCTCCCCTCTCTCTCTCTTCCTCTCTCTCTCTACCACTCTCCCCCCTCTCTCTCTCTCTCCCTCTCTCTCCCCCTCTCTCTCTCTCTCTCCCCCTCTCTCTCTCTCTACCACTCTCCCCCCTCTCTCTCTCTCTCCCTCTCTCTCCCCCTCTCTCTTCCTCTCTCTCTCTCTACCACTCTCCCCCTCTTTCTCTCCCTCTCCCCCCTCTCCCCCTCTCTCCCCCCTCTCTCTCTCCCCCTCTCACTCTCTCTCTCTAACACTCACACAGGAGAGCCAACTAGTGTGTTTCTCTCTTCTCTCTCGACTGGCCCACTGCTGAATGAGCTGAATGGAGAATGAATGTTAAGTGAGCCTCCCAAGTGGCACCCCATTCCCAAAGCTCTATGGGTCCTGTTCAAAAGTAGTGCACTTAATAGGGAACAGTGTGCCAGTTGGGATGCAGAATGAGTGTTTCTCCGCTCAGTATCACAGAGCTACTTTAACTAAATGACTGTCCCACACACACACACACACACACACACACACACACACACACACACACACACACACACACACACACACACACGTGGTCCCTCTCTGAGCCAAAGAGCAGCAGAATGGTCTCTCTCATTTCAGTAAAAGGCTGAAACTGGACCAAAATTACACCACATTGCAGGAAAGAAGCACTAAAAGCCTGGTCAGAAGTAGTGAACTAAACGCCATTTACAAAGTACTTGTAAATGACATTGTCATTGTCCAATTCATTGATTCACAATGAATAGTATTAATGAAATGCACATACTTTTTTTCAATTACATTTATATATTTTCCAATTAAATATATATTTATTTAAATTACATTTAGTACATTTATTTCAATAAAATGTTGATATTTTTTAATTAAATGTAATTGTTTTTAAATAAAAATGTATAATGTTTCAGTTAAATGTATTTTTTTCCATACGTGTTTTTTCTCTGTTAAATGTATACATTTTTTCAATTTAATATCTATATGTTTCAATATATATATATTTTTAAATATATATATGTTTTCCAATTAAATGCATATTTATTTCTCCTCAGGTCACAAGAAGAGGAAAAAGTCTCGGGAAGGAGACAAGACACCTGAGGAGACATCAGAGCAGCCGCTGGTCAAGACCTAGCAGTGTGTGTGTGTTGTGTGTGTGTGTGTGTGTGTGTGTGTGTGTGTATGGACTAACTCACACAATCATCAACAGCCTATTTTCTTCCTCTTTTTGATCGTTTAAAAGACGTCTCTGCAACATTTGCCAGACGTTCCAGTCACTAGTTGACCACTCTCAGATGTTCCAACCAACAGACATTCTGAAGGGAAACAGAAGGATATAACAGCACATAGAAAAGATAGACCTCATGTCCCCATAACACCCCCACAGTCTCTGATCTTAGACAGCACCAAATGGAAGGAACTAACTGAACCAGCGGGACGGAAGCTACCACATCATGAACCAGGTTTTTTTCTTTTTCTTGAATGTTTCATGTCTAAGTGGCTAATGGATTTGAAGACAAAGGATGTCAGGAGAAGAGAGGAGGTTTTTGGTTTAAGCCACTGTCAACATTTAATTCACCCCCTCCCTACAAAACAATTGGCCCTGTTGGAGCTGTGACAAGGAAACCAAAGACTATGTAGATGTCATCCGTGCACAGAAGAATGTTCACCATCCACCGTTATAAAGATCTCATCCATTCCTTCTTCAGGCGTTTTTATGGATGCTGTATCACTTGTGTTATTTGATAGTGAATGTTTATTACTATTCTCTTCTATCCCCTTTCCTATCTACTGTCTAAGGGGTGAATCCTAACTTTCACTTGAGTGGATTTTCATGCATTGATATCAATTGGGAGACGAAGTGAAAATTCTATTTAGGATTCACCCAGAAGTTCACTTGTCAGCATGGACTCATGGTGGTGTAAGGGGTTTAAAAGGACTTGAGATGGTTTGGGGTTTGAATGCCTTACTAAGAGAAAATCTTCAATCTGCATGTTTTAGGTACTGGCTGAGCACCATGTCGATCTCTATTCTCTCAGCCCAACTGTTATCACAACTTCCTCAAATGGTGGGGATGAGGACTGACCAGTCACAAGAACGGACCAGTCTCTTCCAAATGATGTATATGAGCAATACTGAAACACTTTTACACAGTTGTGAACGGGACACATCCAAAAGACGGTACTCATGTAGGATATGCCATTAGGAAACACATCTGTTGTAGAGAATACATTTCTTATTTTGATCTGACAAGCTGTACCATAAGACCCGTGTTTCTCTCTCTGGATTAAGACCGCGGGGTGTGTCTCTGCTCTGACTGGGTTTGTGCCGATTCAGGTTTGTGCCACTGCACCACAGTGGGGGGAGAGAGAGTAGGGAGGAGGACGAAGGGGAGAGGGATAGAGAGAATGGTGGGGAGGAGAGGCATAGAAGATGGCGGGCTAGGGGAGAGAAATAGAGAGAGGAGGGTTTGGGGGAGAGAAATAGAGAGGAGGGTTTGGGGGAGAGGGATAGAGAGAGGAGGGAGGGGAGGAGAGGCATAGAGGACGGGGGGCTGGGAGAAAAGGGAAACGTGAAGGATGGAGAGAAAGGGTAAAGGGGGAGTGATGCTCTGTGGCTCCTGTCATTGGTCAGTGAGGAGAGAAGAGCATCCTTCCTTGGAAAACAGAAAAAGTGCTGACTCACTATGCTGCATGGGAGTAGAGGCAACAACCAATCAGAACCCTCATCCTCTTCTCAGACACAATGGCCCTGTTTTTAACTGGAGTAGGATGAGACTGATTTAAGGTCAGTTTTCTTGTTTTTCACCTCAATGGTTAGGGTTAGGATTTTGGGAGGGGAAGCTGATTCTAGATCTGTGCTTGTCAGCAACGTCTATATGGAGGTATTATAACACAATGCATTTTTAAAGTGCTTTTTGTCTCAAAAATGGTCCTAAATTGAAATGGATAAATTAGACAGATCGTCAGGACTGGAGAACACTGGTGTATGGGGAGAGAGTGGCACCTACACAGAAAGTAATACAGAGATATATCTTTTTATAGAAGAGAAATGCATATATGAGAGATGTATTGTAGATATTAGAGTTTATAATGACTTTATGGGTACAGTATGTTCAAATGACTACTCTGGGCATTTTAACAGTGGAAAACCCCTTGGATTTTTGCATTAAAAATGTACAGAATTAAAAAGATTCACAGGTTTCAGCTGTCTGACTTTTTATTCAGACTTTGAACAATGTTTTTGTTTATTCCAGTTGCTGACAGTTATTACGCAGGGCCCAGAGTTTTTTCTTGTCAGGTTAGGAAAAACTCTGGGTCAAGTTTTATTACTAATGTCTTAAGGACATCACCACTGTGGGACTCAGTAGCAAAATACCCAGAACTACACCAAGGGCCTCCTGGGGAATTCCAAAAGGGATCCGGGGTGTCTGAGTGTCCCCAGAGGACCCCAGGAAGAGTAGCTGCTGCTTTCACAACAGGTAATGGGGATCCTAATAAAATACCCAAAACCCATCTGGGCAGTCAATTACCTGCTGGATGTTGATGAACGGTGGCGATTCAACATGTAGAATCTTTTTGGAAATTAAAACAGAAAATGGCGGTTGATATTCTGTGGTCAGAGGCAGTAGGTCGATCAGTCAGCCGACCGGTGCTTTTAACCGTTCGTCGGCAGTGTTTAGTCTTTTAGAACTAGATTAAAACAGCCATGTACACAGGTGGAGAAAAAAGTAGAAATTACATTCAGTTTAGTACACGATTCATAATTTATTATTAGCTGTATGAATGTACATACAGGATGTCAATAGAACCATGGCAATCAAATGGCGTGTGGCTGTGTGTTGGAAGAGCAACCGTATGTGTACAGTGAACAAAACACAACAAAACAAATACAGAACCGTTAAAGGCGGAGATTAACAATCATTCATAAGTAGCATTATTATGAATAGGAGTGTTTTATCACACCAAGTACATGCCTAACACGGAACCTAAGCCACAGACATTTAAGTGGTTCAACTATTACCACAGTAGTGGTATGTGCTTTTCCTATAGGCCATATCTGCATATAGCTGCTCAAATGTTTAGAAAAGGTCATATCACCCTATCAGAGGGCATTTCCTGTTAACGTTTGACCTATTAGGCACATGCATGAACTGTAAAGAACCTTTCAAGCCTGTCACATGACATCACAGAGCATTTGATCCACAATGCACCATTTCACACATTCTAGAAGGTGGCGATTGTTAAATGGAACCAGTTCTATATAAAAGACGTTCAGAAGCATTGTGGTTGTCTGTAGATAGGAGGTCTGGGGGCTCGTATGTAGAACACACAATCACACAATTCATTTTACACAAACTTTTCACTCAACTTCTGGCAATGCTTCACTTTTAAGTGCTCTGAAACATTATTTTTTTTAAACAAAGTGCACACAGTCATCTTTTATACATTTTCAAAACCGGAAATGGCACAATAAAATAAATAAAAGGCAACGTAACGGTCACCAGGAGTGAAATACTTCGACTAGAGGTCTGCGTTCAGATTGTTTACAGATGGCTCAGTAATCTGAGGAGGAGAGAAGATGGACAGACACCAGTTATACTGTTGATCATTAACATTGATTGTTGTGAACACGTGTCATATCGTCGCTATTCTACATTTTACAACCAATAGATGGTTAGAGCACTGCTTATAGAGGATGTGTTGTCACAGAAGGGGGTGCTTGACGAGACCACACGTGACAGTTAACAGTACTTCCTGTGGTGGATCGGAAGCGGGAAGTAGCTGGATGTGGACGGCGGGGCCTTACTGGACCTTGGACACTGTCTCATGGATGGACTCTGCGACATAGTCAATGTTCTTGGAGGTGAGGCCACACATGTTGATACGACCGCTGGCCATCAGGTAGACATGCTTCTCCTTAATCATGTACTGCACCTGCTTAGCTGTAGGGAGAAAGGAGAGGGAGAAAGGAGAGGGAGAAAGGAGAGGGAGAAAGGAGAGGGAGAATGTAATTAAAATGGCAGTCAACTGTCTATGTTGATCATGTAATCAATCTGCTTAGCTGTAGACTGTAGGGAGGGAGAGGAAACATATCTAAGTTGTAGAATTGTATCCGTGTGTGAGGATCTGTGTGTGTAGTTGAGCGTGCATGTTTCTGTAACTTACCTCGTCTCCGACAAGCGCCGGTCTCGTAATGCCCGGGGCATCGGTTCATATTTTAGCAACAAAAAAACACCCGGTCAAAAAAAGTGTGATTACACGTGCACAGATTATGCCCGGTCTGCTTGGATGTGCCTGGGTACATGTCTGTGTGTTTGGGAAACGTTTATGCCCGGTCTGCTTGGATGTGCCTGGGTACATGTCTGTGTGTTTGGGAAATGTTTATGCCCGGTCTGCTTGGATGTGCCTGGGTACATGTCTGTGTGTTTGGGAAACGTTTATGCCCGGTCTGCTTGGATGTGCCTGCGTACATGTCTGTGTGTTTGGGAAACGTTTATGCCCGGTCTGCTTGGATGTGCCTGCGTACATGTCTGTGTGTTTGGGAAACGTTTATGCCCGGTCTGCTTGGATGTGCCTGCGTACATGTCTGTGTGTTTGGGAAACGTTTATGCCCGGTCTGCTTGGATGTGCCTGCGTACATGTCTGTGTGTTTGGGAAACGTTTATGCCCGGTCTGCTTGGATGTGCCTGGGTACATGTCTGTGTGTTTGGGAAACGTTTATGCCCGGTCTGCTTGGATCTGCCTGCGTACATGTCTGTGTGTTTGGGAAACGTTTATGCCCGGTCTGCTTGGATCTGCCTGCGTACATGTCTGTGTGTTTGGGAAACGTTTATGCCCGGTCTGCTTGGATGTGCCTGCGTACATGTCTGTGTGTTTGGGAAACTCTTACGGTTGAGTCCGGTGAAGCTGAACATGCCGATCTGCTGAGTGATGTGGTCCCAGGTGCCAGGCGTCCCCAGAGCAATGAGCTTAGCCTTCAACTGGTCTCTCATCAACAATACACGGTCAGCCATGGTCTTTACATTACCCTTCCTACAGGAGAGAGAAAGAGAGAGAGTTGGTGAGTTTAGCCTTCAACTGGTCTCTCATCAACAATACACGGTCAGCCATGGTCTTTACATTACCCTTCCTACAGGAGAGAGGGAGAGAGAGAGAGTTGGTTAGTTTAGCCTTCAGCTGGTCTCTCATCAACAATACACGGTCAGCCATGGTCTTTACATTACCCTTCCTACAGGAGAGAGAGAGAGAGAGAGTTGGTTAGTTTAGCCTTCAGCTGGTCTCATCAACAGGACGTTACCCTTCCTACAGCCCACGGGGAGTGGGACAGCTTCAACTCTATATCACTGATCTGAATGGGAACAGCAGTCTTACAAAAATCTGCCACCAACAGAACGTGGCTTACAACAATCCCCAATAAGGAAGCACAGTTATTAACGTACAACAATCCCCAATAAGGAAGCACAGTTATTAACGTACAACAATCCCCAATAAGGAAGCACAGTTATTAACGTACAACAATCCCCAATAAGGAAGCACAGTTATTAATGTACAACAATCCCCAATAAGGAAGCACAGTTATTAACGTACAACAATCCCCAATAAGGAAGCACAGTTATTAACGTACAACAATCCCCAATAAGGAAGCACAGTTATTAATGTACAACAATCCCCAATAAGGAAGCACAGTTATTAATGTACAACAATCCCCAATAAGGAAGCACAGTTAACTTCTCTGGGATAGGGGGCAGCATTTTCACTTTTGGATGAATAGCATGCCCAGAGTAAACTGCCTGCTACTCAGTCCCAGGTGCTAATATATGAATATTATTAGTAGTATTGGATAGAAAACACTCAAGTTTCTAAAACTGTTTGAATGATGTCATATGGCAGGCAAAAACCTGAGAAAAAAATCCAACCAGGAAGTGGGAAATCTGAGGTTTGTAGTTTTTGAACTCAGCCCCTATTGAATACAGTCGGATATTGGTCATGTTGCACTTCCTACGGCTTCCACTAGATGTCAACAGTCTTTAGAAACTTGTTTGAGGCTTCTACTCTAAAGGAGGGGCTCATAAGAGCTTTGAGTGAGTGGTCTGGCAGAGTGCCACAGACTCAGTCTCGCGCGCTCACGTGAAAGGTAGCTACGTTCCACTTCATTTCTGAAGACAAAGGAATTGTCCGGTTGGAACATTATTGAAGATTTATGTTAAAAACATCCTGAAGATTGATTCTAAACATCGTTTGACATGTTTCTACGGACTGTAACGGAACCTTTTGACTTTGTCTGCTCCTAGTGAACGCGCATCATGAATGTGGATTACTGGACTGCTCCTAACAAAAGGAGCTATTTTGACATAAATGATGGGACATTATCGAACAAAACAAACATATTGTGGACCTGGGATTCCTGGGAGTGCATTCTGATGAAGATCATCAAAGGTAAGTGAATATTTATAATGCTATTCTGACATCTGTTGACTCCAACATGGTGGATAGCTGTTTGGCTTGATTTGGGCTCTGAGCGCCGTACTCAGATTATTGCTTTTTCGGTAAAGTTTTTTTGAAATCTGACACAGCAGTTGCATTAAGGAGAAGTGTATCTATAATTGCGTGCATAACAGTTGTATCTTTTAGCAATGTTTATTATGAGTATTCCTGTAAATTGATGTGGCTCTCTGCAAAATCAAAGGATGTTTTGGAACTTCTGAACGTAAGGCGCCAATGTAAACTCAGATTTATGAACTTTACCAAACAAAACATACATGTATTGTGTAACATGAAGTCCTATGAGTGTCATCTGATGAAGATCATCAAAGGTTAGTGATTAATTTTGTCTATATTTCTGCTTTTTGTGACTCCTCTCTTTGGTTGGAAAATGGCTGAATGCTTTCTGTGACTAGTTGCTGACCTAACATAATGATATGTTCTGCTTTCGCCGAAAAGCGTTTTTGAAATCGGACACTGTGGTTTGATTAACGAGAATTTTATCTTTAAAATGGTGTAAAATACTTCTATGTTTGAGGAATTTTAATTATGGGATAAAAAAAATAATAATTGGCGCCCTGCAGTTTCACTGGCTGTTGAGAGGTGGGACGCTCACGTCCCGAACGGTCCCAGAGAGGTTAATGTACAACAATCCCCAATAAGGAAGCACAGTTAATGTACAACAATGGAGCAGTTGTCAAAACTTGGACTATACCATTCAATGAACTCCTCAGAGTTAACTTAGAAGGGAGTATTGTTGGACTGTACCATTCTGTGAAGAGAATTAGGTTGTTGAGTATAAAGGGTTATATTTTTGACCGTACCATTCTATGAACAGATCGGGGTTGTTGAGTGTGATGGCTACGATGCGCGCCCCCTGGGAGGGAGGGTTGGACCAGGTGGTCCTGACGATCTTCTCCATCTGGGACAGAACACGGGCCAGGTTGTCTTTATCCTGGGCCACTACCGTCAGGTTACCAACACGCTCATCTGGAGGACAAAGGAACAAAATGGAGGATTAGCGTCACATTAGCGTTGAGTGGCTGAGAGTTTGTGAGACAGATGAAAAATGTAAGCAAAAACTCTGAAATGTGGCCACAGCAGCAGACTGTGTGTGTGTGTGTGTGTGTGTGTGTGTGTGTGTGTGTTACATGTTGGTGTCCATGTCTATGTATAATATATGCCATTTAACAGACATTTTATCCATTTTACGTATGGGTGGTCCCGGGAATTGAACCCACTCTCCTGGCGTTACAAGCACCATGCTCCACCACCGGAGACACAGAGGACCACGATGTACGTGTCGGTCTATAGACTCACTGTAGAGGCCAAAGTTCTTGGAGAAGGACTGGGCACAGAGCAGCTCAAATCCTTCAGAGACAAAGTAGCGGATGGCCCAGGCATCTTTATCCAGACTGCCTGATGCAAAACCCTGGTAGGCTGAGTCAAAGAACACAAACAGCTTCCTCCTCTGGAGGGGGGGAGAAGAAGGGACACAGAGAGAGGAGGGAGGAGAAGGGAAAGAGAGAGAATTGAAAGGGAAGAAAGGAAAAACAAAAAGTTACCCCAAAATATAAACGAGCCAGATGGTTGGGATTGTGAGAAGTCCGTTCCCCTGGGGAGAATTCATTAGTCCCAGACTGTAGTCGCAGAACAGAAACTATTTCATCCACACTTTTTGCAATGAAAAGTTGAGTTTCTACTGAACAAATTCAGGTAGGTCCCTACCCGTTTGGTTCCGTTTGGTTCCTAGTGAATACATTCCTGCTGTCTCCCCTGTCTCACCTTCATGACCTCAGCGATCGTCTTCCATTCGTCAGGTGTGGGGTCTGTCCCAGTGGGGTTGTGGGCACAGGCATGGAGCACAAAGATAGAGTGTTCTGGAGCGTTCTGACAAAATAACACACATCAATGATCAAGAACAGGATTAGGGATGTGCATTTGAAAGAATGTCTGCGTTCAAGTAATCTCATGAAAATGATTCTGAGTAGTCAAATGTGAACGGGGCTGACGGCAAAACAGTTTGCAGTGTGTTATCTGTTGTTCAGATTACTGGTTGTTCTGATACACAACTGAAAACCAAACTGAAATATTAATGCGAGACGCTCATCCACAGCTTGTTGTAGCCTAAATCATGCATGATGTCGCTCTAACTCAAGTCCCTCACCCTCCCTCCGCCCCTCTCTCACCTCCAGGTCATCCATTATACCAGTCACGTCCAGGCCTTTCTTTGCTCCGTCCCAGTAGTGGTAGGGGCGGATATCTTTAAACCCAGCATCCGAAAACACTGCATTGTGGTTCTCTATAGGGGGAGAGAAGGAGGAGAAAGAAGATGGCAAGGAGGAGGCGGTGGAGAAGAGGGTATTTGCTCAGTATGTTGTGCTCTTAGGGAGATGATGACTCAATAGAAGTAGAATATGTTGATTGTGCTCTGTGTGTCTGCTGCTGCGTCTCAGTTATCTTGTCATCTAAACAGTCCTTATTGGTTCTATGGTTATCTTGTCATCTAAACAGTCCTTATTGGTTCTATGGTTATCTTGTCATCTAAACAGTCCTTATTGGTTCTATGGTTATCTTGTCATCTAAACAGTCCTTATTGGTTCTATGGTTATCTTGTCATCTAAACAGTCCTTATTGGTTCTATGGTTATCTTGTCATCTAAACAGTCCTTATTGGTTCTATGGTTATCTTGTCATCTAAACAGTCCTTATTGGTTCTATGGTTATCTTGTCATCTAAACAGTCCTTATTGGTTCTATGGTTATCTTGTTATCTAAACAGTCCTTATTGGTTATCTTGTCATCTAAACAGTCCTTATTGGTTCTATGGAACCCAGGACTCCCTAGAAAATCCTGGTTAAATCAATTCCATGTAAATGAGTTGGTTGTAGCTCCGCCCACTGACCCCAGGTTGGCGCGGAGACGTAGACGGGCGTGGCCGTGTTGTTGGTGCCGTTGTACCAGCGCCTCAGAAACTCCGCCCCGATCCTCAACGCACCGGTACCTCCCAATGCCTGGACCGCTCCCACCTGGAAAGAGAGAGAAAACCTCAACATTTGGGCAGGGCAAGGCAGAAGACTGTGTGTGTGTGTGTGTGTGTGTGTGTGTGTGTGTGTGTGTGTGTGTGTGTGTGTGTGTGTGTGTGTGTGTGTGTTGACTTCCACCCCACGATGTAGAACTTGAGTTACAGGAAGTAAGATTTAATTCAGTGCAATTCAAAGAAATTGGACTGAGTCATGGAACGAGTTATATTGAATCTGACAGGTCACACTTCCAGATACCAAATAATACATCACTTTTCCCTGGAAACAATGTTCATCAACTCTTTTAACCTTAGTGCTTAGAACAGACCATTACATTTCCACCAACCATTTCATTTCTTTGCCTTCTTTTTCAAGGCCTCAGGGTCAACTTGAGGGTTGAACTAATGCTGGGAAATGTAGTATTTCCCCCATATTTAACTACATGTAAGTGATTAATAAAATATAATAACTTTGAATATTCACATACAGGTGTCGTTTTCTTTGATCATACATTTCAAGATGTTGTCCTGAAAATGGATTGTTTTATATGCATGTATATTACGACATGTTTGATGTTTTAGGCACAATATGTATACTTGTATAGACTACACCTAATGTAGAATAGACACTTGAAATTAATAGAATTTCACTCAATTCTATTTCCTTTAAGTAAAAATTGTAATTCTGTATTCTCCTTACGACTTCAATTCAATCATTTTATGGGAATTTCTGAGGCATTTTCAATTCAATTCTGCCCAACTCTGGTATGTGTCTATGTATATACATGTGTCCCTCCCTGCTACCTACCCTTCCGTCCTTGATGGCGGGGCTGTCATCGCCCAGGGCCACCTTGGAGGCAGCAGAGCGGAGCTCAGGGAGACCCAGGATGGGAAGATACTCATGGTTCAGACTGTTGTCCTCCACTATCATCTTCTCTACCTTCTTCACTACGGGCAGGACCCACGGTAGACAGTCATCTGTACGGTAGGCTGAGGAGAGAGAGGAGACATTATATACTGTATCTAACTGTCTATCTAGGCAGGACCCATGGTAGACAGTCATCTGTACGGTAGGCTGAGGAGAGAGAGAGGAGACATTATATACTGTATCTAACGGTCTATCTAGGCAGGACCCACGGTAGACAGTCATATGTACACCATCTGTATACAGGGCTCCAGAGTGGCACAGCGGTCTAAGGCACTGCATCTCAGTGCGAGAGGCGTCACTACAGACCCTGGTTCGATTTCAGGCTGTATCAAAACCGGCCGTGATTGGGAGTACCATAGAGCGGCACACAATTGGCCCATCGTCATCCGGGTTTGGCCAGGGTAGGCCGTCATTGTAAATAAGAAATTGTTCTTAACTGACTTGCCTAGTTAAATAAAATGTTTTATAATACACACTGTACATGTCTGTCAGCCTGTCTGCGTGGGCAGGACCAATAGCAGGCACCAGGCAGTCATTTACTGTAGACTGGAGAGACAAAAACAAGTATTACAGAGTGTACAATAGCCTAGTTATAATAAGCCTAGTTATAATAAGCCTAGTTATAATAAGCCTAGTTAAAAATGTTGATGGTTGACACCAAAACAACTTTTCATAATGACCACTAGCAGCCTACAACACAGCCATAGTGCCGCAGTATGTTCAATTCATGCAGTCTGCTGTCACACCCTGCTCTGCTGGAGGTCACACTGGCCTGAAGAATAAGTGTGTGTGTGTGTGTGTGTGTGTGTGTGTGTGTGTGTGTGTGTGTGCACACGCCTGTGCATGTGACTTCCAAGGAGCTTAATTTCCCTCTCTAAGGAAAGCCTTTCAATTTCTCTCCTTTCCAGTCCAGGCCAGGCCGAAGCGCTCTACCATTGAGGATCAAATTACAGCCGTTGATATTCAGTTACCAAAGTTCACAACAAATAGCTAGCTGGCTGGCTGGCCAATACCAGGCCCTGGTCTAGTCTAAGGGGAAACTACATACATGTAGCCTAGCTGGCTGGCCTACACCAGGCCCTGGTCTAGTCGAAGGGGAAACTACATACATGTAGCCTAGCTGGCTGGCCTACACCAGGCCCTGGTCTAGTCGAAGGGGAAACTACAGACATGTAGCCTAGCTGGCTGGCCTATACCAGGCCCTGGTCTAGTCTAAGGGGAAACTACATACATGTAGCCTAGCTGGCTGGCCTATACCAGGCCCTGGTCTAGTCGAAGGGGAAACTACATACATGTAGCCTAGCTGGCTGGCCTATACCAGGCCCTGGTTTAGTCGAAGGGGAAACTACATACATGTAGCCTAGCTGGCTGGCCTACACCAGGCCCTGGTCTAGTCGAAGGGGAAACTACAGACATGTAGCCTAGCTGGCTGGCCTACACCAGGCCCTGGTCTAGTCGAAGGGGAAACTACATACATGTAGCCTAGCTGGCTGGCCTATACCAGGCCCTGGTCTAGTCGAAGGGGAAACTACATACATGTAGCCTAGCTGGCTGGCCTACACCAGGCCCTGGTCTAGTCGAAGGGGAAACTACATACATGTAGCCTAGCTGGCTGGCCTATACCAGGCCCTGGTCTAGTCGAAGGGGAAACTACATACATGTAGCCTAGCTGGCTGGCCTATACCAGGCCCTGGTCTAGTCGAAGGGGAAACTACAGACATGTAGGCAAGCTGGTTAGAAGCTACTTTTCTTTGGGGTTTTTTCCCCTTCCTGCAGTTCATTATACCAAATACTGATTCATCAAGGTCACAAGACAAGCCCAACTAGTTTATTATAACAGTTCCTCAACACACCCTGTTTCTACTAGCATCAGTCTCTCACTGCCAACAACAACCAGTCGATATTTTCCCAGGAGTCCTGTGTGGTGTTGTGTTATGAGGCCCTTGGCTCTAGGTTCTGTAGCTACTACCGAGGGAGTACGACCGGAAGTGACTTTTCCTAGCAGGTTGAGCTAAACCCCTCCCTTTTCCTAGCAGGTTGAGCTAACCCCATCCCTTTTCCTAGCAGGTTGAGCTAACCCCCTCCCTTTTCCTAGCAGGTTGAGCTAACCCCCTCCCTTTTCCTAGCAGGTTGAGCTAACCCCCTCCCTTTTCCTAGCAGGTTGAGCTAACCCCCTCCCTTTTCCTAGCAGGTTGAGCTAAACCCCCTCCCTTTTCCTAGCAGGTTGAGCTAACCCCTCCCTTTTCCTAGCAGGTTGAGCTAACCCCCTCCCTTTTCCTAGCAGGTTGAGCTAACCCCCTCCCTTTTCCTAGCAGGTTGAGCTAACCCCATCCCTTTTCCTAGCAGGTTGAGCTAACCCCTCCCTTTTCCTAGCAGGTTGAGCTAACCCCCTCCCTTTTCCTAGCAGGTTGAGCTAACCCCCTCCCTTTTCCTAGCAGGTTGAGCTAACCCCATCCCTTTTCCTAGCAGGTTGAGCTAACCCCATCCCTTTTCCTAGCAGGTTGAGCTAACCCCATCCCTTTTCCTAGCAGGTTGAGCTAACCCCATCCCTTTTCCTAGCAGGTTGAGCTAACCCCATCCCTTTTCCTAGCAGGTTGAGCTAACCCCTCCCTTTTCCTAGCAGGTTGAGCTAACCCCCTCCCTTTTCCTAGCAGGTTGAGCTAACCCCATCCCTTTTCCTAGCAGGTTGAGCTAACTCCATCCCTTTTCCTAGCAGGTTGAGCTAACCCCATCCCTTTTCCTAGCAGGTTGAGCTAACCCCATCCCTTTTCCTAGCAGGTTGAGCTAACCCCATCCCTTTTCCTAGCAGGTTGAGCTAACCCCATCCCTTTTCCTAGCAGGTTGAGCTAACTCCATCCCTTTTCCTAGCAGGTTGAGCTAACCCCATCTCTTTTCCTAGCAGGTTGAGCTAACCCCATCCCTTTTCCTAGCAGGTTGAGCTAACCCCCTCCCTTTTCCTAGCAGGTTGAGCTAACCCCATCCCTTTTCCTAGCAGGTTGAGCTAACCCCATCCCTTTTCCTAGCAGGTTGAGCTAACCCCATCCCTTTTCCTAGCAGGTTGAGCTAACCCCATCCCTTTTCCTAGCAGGTTGAGCAAACCCCATCCCTTTTCCTAGCAGGTTGAGCTAACCCCCTCCCTTTTCCTAGCAGGTTGAGCTAACCCCATCCCTTTTCCTAGCAGGTTGAGCTAACCCCCTCCCTTTTCCTAGCAGGTTGAGCTAACCCCCTCCCTTTTCCTAGCAGGTTGAGCTAACCCCCTCCCTTTTCCTAGCAGGTTGAGCTAACCCCCTCCCTTTCCCTAG
This sequence comes from Salvelinus alpinus, assembly GCF_045679555.1. Classification (NCBI taxonomy): domain Eukaryota; kingdom Metazoa; phylum Chordata; class Actinopteri; order Salmoniformes; family Salmonidae; genus Salvelinus; species Salvelinus alpinus. The sequence continues at coordinate 86,301,958 of NC_092087.1, read as the reverse complement.
CAGGTTGAGCTAAACCCCTCCCTTTTCCTAGCAGGTTGAGCTAACTCCATCCCTTTTCCTAGCAGGTTGAGCTAACCCCATCCCTTTTCCTAGCAGGTTGAGCTAACCCCATCCCTTTTCCTAGCAGGTTGAGCTAACCCCATCCCTTTTCCTAGCAGGTTGAGCTAAACCCCTCCCTTTTCCTAGCAGGTTGAGCTAAACCCCTCCCTTTTCCTAGCAGGTTGAGCTAACCCCATCCCTTTTCCTAGCAGGTTGAGCTAACCCCATCCCTTTTCCTAGCAGGTTGGGCTAACTCCATCCCTTTTCCTAGCAGGTTGAGCTAACCCCATCCCTTTTCCTAGCAGGTTGAGCTAACCCCATCCCTTTTCCTAGCAGGTTGAGCTAACTCCATCCCTTTTCCTAGCAGGTTGAGCTAAACCCCATCCCTTTTCCTAGCAGGTTGAGCTAACCCCATCCCTTTTCCTAGCAGGTTGAGCTAACCCCATCCCTTTTCCTAGCAGGTTGAGCTAACCCCATCCCTTTTCCTAGCAGGTTGAGCTAACCCCATCCCTTTTCCTAGCAGGTTGAGCTAACTCCATCCCTTTTCCTAGCAGGTTGAGCTAACCCCATCCCTTTTCCTAGCAGGTTGAGCTAAACCCCTCCCTTTTCCTAGCAGGTTGAGCTAAACCCCTCCCTTTTCCTAGCAGGTTGAGCTAACTCCATCCCTTTTCCTAGCAGGTTGAGCTAACCCCCTCCCTTTTCCTAGCAGGTTGAGCTAACCCCATCCCTTTTCCTAGCAGGTTGAGCTAACCCCATCCCTTTTCCTAGCAGGTTGTGCTAACCCCCTCCCTTTTCCTAGCAGGTTGAGCTAACCCCATCCCTTTTCCTAGCAGGTTGAGCTAACCCCATCCCTTTTCCTAGCAGGTTGAGCTAACCCCCTCCCTTTTCCTAGCAGGTTGAGCTAACCCCATCCCTTTTCCTAGCAGGTTGAGCTAACCCCATCCCTTTTCCTAGCAGGTTGAGCTAACCCCCTCCCTTTTCCTAGCAGGTTGAGCTAACCCCCTCCCTTTTCCTAGCAGGTTGAGCTAACCCCCTCCCTTTTCCTAGCAGGTTGAGCTAACCCCCTCCCTTTTCCTAGCAGGTTGAGCTAACCCCATCCCTTTTCCTAGCAGGTTGAGCTAACCCCCTCCCTTTTCCTAGCAGGTTGAGCTAACCCCCTCCCTTTTCCTAGCAGGTTGAGCTAACCCCCTCCCTTTTCCTAGCAGGTTGAGCTAACCCCCTCCCTTTTCCTAGCAGGTTCAGCAAACCCCTCCCTTTTCCTAACCTAAGTCTTCTAACCTAAATCTAAATTCTCCTTACCTGCTATGAAAAAGTAACTTCTAGTCGTAGCTGTACTCCTAGGTTCCCCAACTGGCCGAATTTGGCCTGCAGGTTATTTTTAGGGGGGGGTGGGGGGCCTAGCTCCAAATGATTTTGGAAATCTGTTCCAAAGTATTCCCACGCACAATAGTGAGATATGTGATCATATGCAAATATGCGATTATGTTCTAGTCAAATATTATATATGTTTGGGCTTCTTGCCGTCAATTTGCAGCCTACAAATGACTTGTAATTATGTTCCCCTGAGCATCGGCTCAAGAAAAACAATGGTCCAGGTGTAGAATCTAGTTGATGGGTCCTGCTGTTCTCCCTCTAGTCAGAACCATTGTTCACCTGTCTAAGTCTGTCGTTGTGAATTTAACAGAGCGTGGTTTGGGGAACAGGTTTAAACGGTGAGTGAGAAGATACAATCATGCATTCCCTACAGCCTTGGCATTGGAAGACTGATGAATGAAATGCAAGGGATGACAATATAACCTAGTAGTGAAGGCAGAGTGATCTATTCCAAACCCAACACATGCATAACTATCTGTTCTGTACTCCATCCAGCAATCATTTTCTTTCCACCAGCTACAGAGCCCACTGGTCATAGAGATCCAATTCCTAATTGTATGGCGATGGTATTCAGACCTCATCTACAATGTTTAGGAATGACCAGAGACCTTTTGGAAGGTGTGTCACCCGACGTCACCAGTCCTATGATGACTGAGTTCGAACTAAAGTTAACAGTTTATAATACGCTTCTATTGCGGACCTGCCTGATCAATTCCTAATTGTATGGCGATGGTATTCAGACCTCATCTACAATGTTTAGGAATGACCGCAGACCTTTTGGAAGGTGTGTCACCCGACGTCACCAGTCCTATGATGACTGAGTTCGAACTGAAGTTAACAGTTTATAATACGCTTCTATTGCGGACTATCTGTTCTGTATGGACCGCACGGGTTCTCGTAGAATCAATTATGAGGTCACATTGCTGTCCAGTATCCAACAAATGTCAAACTGCAGAATGAGCAGCGTTTTATAAATGCTTTCATGCTGCAAAGCATAACATGTAAATCATGTTAGATACTAGCTAGCAGCCCCTGTATTAGCAGAAAACTATGGCTGATATATGCGGCAGTCTAGTTGCACTTGCTGTCAAACTTCGACTACTCTGTTAGCCAGCATGCTAACGAGGAAGGTCAAAGCCATGTTAGTTGGCAAGCATTCTATTATCATGCTACTCAAACTAGTGCCCGTGGTCAAAGCAGTTTACCCGTCTGTGTTGCAAATTCGAAACGTAAGTTAGAATAGCTTGTTGGAGCTTCTCTCTCTTACCTCCGACTCCCAAATTCACCTTCTGCGCGTGAGTGTCCTCTCTGAAATCGGCAGTCAGTTTAAAAACGGCCACTGGAGGGGCTTGAGGTACTTCGGCGAATATAGACATGATTATAACGGATCCCGGTACAGAGCAGGAGAAGGGGAGAGAGTCGTTCTTGTTCAGTACCTCACCGATAGGCTGCAGCGGAGAGACAGGCGAGCTTCACCTTCAACGCGCTACAAGGTACCGCTGTGAAGCAGGAAAGAATAACTAAGTACTTCCGGGTCACGGATTTCTGGAATCCTTCAGAATAAAGAGACAGTGCAAAGCCTAAATGGTCAAAAAATGTTTTGTGTGTGTTCTCATGTCATTTATTGCACTGTACGTTGTTTTAGTGAAAGGGGGGTCCATTTTACTCAGACTTATAGTTTCCAAATCTACAGAGTTTACACCCTGAGGAGCGTCCTGCTCCTTCAATGTACAGGTAATTGTGTACTACGGTGCAGTATGTTCACTGTGAAAAACGTACTGAACTTCGTGCAAAACGAATGCGCTAATTAACAATGGGATTTAAAAGTATTTCCTGAAGTTGATTATTATAATTATTATAATAATATTATTCATATTTTTATTAATAGTAGCATTATAAATAATGTTTTGTTATTTGTATTATTGTTGTTACCATGATAACTATCTAGTAATAATTACTTGTTATAAACAATAATGTCAACGCTATAATATCATTTTTGCTATAAAGGCGATTAACTTTATTGATTTTTCCATATTGTTAAACTAAATTTGAAGTCTGCTAACATTTCCTCATAACATGTTACGAATTTCGACCATTTGTAATATTTTTCACGATCTTCATTGCAGGACATTTATTTAGGAAAAAGCCGAGGTAACGGCCTAAATTCTTGCTAAGTATTGCTTATTCTTGCTGGCGGAATGGAGGTCTACAAGGCAAGCTGGAACCAATGTCTGGAACGGTTGTCAACCCAATGACCAATGAGATAGCATGGAATACTGATTGTGCTTGCGAGACAGCCAATGAGAGCCAGGCATCTGAAAGGTCAAGGGCTAGTGCATCTGTATGGCTGTCTACATGGACATTATTAGGTTGTTTGAACAGGTGATATCAAAGCAACTGGATATAAGTTATATGTTGATATTTATTTTAGCTACTGTACTTATCAAACATATTGTATCTGACATTTTAGGAAAATATCATAAGTGTCGCTTCAGTCCCGAGAGCAAATTAGACCCTGTCTGCAAGTGACTATACAGGAGATTATGAATAGATTCATAAAGATTCAATTACATCAAAATAAATAGCATAATGAGTAAACATACTTCTGAATGTTTGATTGCAGGCTATTAAACATATGCAGTTCCTCTTTACGCCACAAGATGTCAGCCTTAGCTAGCAATGCAAGATGGGCTGTCATTTTATCCCAGGGATTCCCAACCCTGTCCTTGCCTTTAATAAATATGCAGCTCCTAAAATTGTTTGGTTACCAAGAATATTAACTGTTTACTTTGCAAGCTCACCAACAATGGGGCATCAAGCAACAATAGGCCTACTGGTCTAGCATAGGTCTACTGGTCTTGTGGTATGTACAAATTGCTTGAAATTGATCATTTAATTATAAAGCTTGCATTTGGAATATGTTGTACAAATTCATTATTACATAATCAAAATGTGTTGCATACAAAATAAAGTTACGGGCTGTCTGGTAGCCTCAATAAATAGACACAGACTTGTAGTTGAACAAGTCATTGCATGTATAGATTTTTTTTTACTTGACTTGAAAAAACTTGTGAGGGGACTCAACTTGACTGGCTCTTAGAATGTATGACTTGGACTTGACTGGCTCTTAGAATGTATGACTTGGACTTGACTGGCTCTTAGAATGTATGACTTGGACTTGACTGGCTCTTAGAATGTATGACTTGGACTTGACTGGCTCTTAGAATGTATGACTTGGACTTGACTGGCTCTTAGAATGTATGACTTGGACTTGACTGGCTCTTAGAATGTATGACTTGGACTTGACTGGCTCTTAGAATGTATGACTTGGACTTGACTGGCTCTTAGAATGTATGACTTGGACTTGACTGGCTCTTAGAATGTATGACTTGGACTTGACTGGCTCTTAGAATGTATGACTTGGACTTGACTGGCTCTTAGAATGCATGACTTGGACTTGACTGGCTCTTAGAATGCATGACTTGGACTTGACTGGCTCTTAGAATGTATGACTTGGACTTGACTGGCTCTTAGAATGTATGACTTGGACTTGACTGGCTCTTAGAATGTATGACTTGGACTTGACTGGCTCTTAGAATGTATGACTTGGACTTGACTGGCTCTTAGAATGTATGACTTGGACTTGACTGGCTCTTAGAATGTATGACTTGGACTTGACTGGCTCTTAGAATGTATGACTTGGACTTGACTGGCTCTTAGAATGTATGACTTGGACTTGACTGGCTCTTAGAATGTATGACTTGGACTTGACTGGCTCTTAGAATGCATGACTTGGACTTGACTGGCTCTTAGAATGTATGACTTGGACTTAACTGGCTCTTAGAATGTATGACTTGGACTTGACTGGCTCTTAGAATGTATGACTTGGACTTGACTGGCTCTTAGAATGTATGACTTGGACTTGACTGGCTCTTAGAATGTATGACTTGGACTTAACTGGCTCTTAGAATGTATGACTTGGACTTGACTGGCTCCTAGAATGTATGACTTGGACTTAACTGGCTCTTAGAATGTATGACTTGGACTTGACTCGAGATGTTCTACTTGTGACTCGACTTGAGACTCGGAACTTGTCACTTGCTTGTGACTCGAATAATAGTGACTTAGTCCCAACCCTGTTTCTACCTTGATACACCTTTGTACCGGTGCATCAAGTCTGACACTAACAGGCTCTTGAACAGCTTCTACCTCCAAGCAATACGACTGATAAATAGACAACAAAATAACTCCAAGGACTGTCTGAGTTTACAGTGTAACTTTATGGACCTTCTATTTCAATCTCTGCACTGTCTCTATGCACACACGCACACACACACACACGCACGCACGCACACACGCACGCACGCACGCACGCACGCACACACACACACACAGTCCCTCCAGGACACATACAAACACTCACTCTGTCATGCCCTGACCATAGAGAGCTGTTTATTCTCAATGTTGGTTAGGTCGGGGTGTGATTAAGGGTGGGTTATCTAGGGGAATTATATATCTATGTTGGTTAGGTCGGGGTGTGACTAGGGTGGGTTATCTAGGGGAATTATATATCTATGTTGGTTAGGTCGGGGTGTGACTAGGGTGGGTTATCTAGGGGAATTATATATCTATGTTGGTTAGGTCGGGGTGTGACTAGGGTGGGTTATCTAGGGGAATTATATATCTATGTTGGTTAGGTCGGGGTGTGACTAGGGTGGGTTATCTAGGGGAATTATATATCTATGTTGGCCTGGTATGGTTCCCAATCAGAGGCAGCTGTTTATCGTTGTCTCTGATTGGGGATCATATTTAGGTAGCCATTTCCCCTTTGTGATTTGTGGGATCTTGTCTAGGTACAGTTGCCTGTGAGCACTGCTCTGAGCTTCACGGTTCATTTGTTCGCTTTATTGTTTTTGTTCTTTAAGTTTCTCTTCCAAAATATAGGATGGAAACATACCACGCTGCATCTTGGTCCACTCCTTATAACGATCGTGACACACTCCATCATTTGCTCACTCACATACATGTATACTGACTCTACACACCCACTCACATACATGTATACTGACTCTACACACCCACTCACATACATTTATACTGACTCACCACACCCACTCACATACATTTATACTGACTCTACACACCCACTCACATACATTTATACTGACTCACCACACCCACTCACATACATTTATACTGACTCTACACACCCACTCACATACATGTATACTGACTCACCACACCCACTCACATACATTTATACTGACTCTACACACCCACTCACGTACATTTATACTGACTCTACACACCCACTCACGTACATGTATACTGACTCTACACACCCACTCACATACATTTATACTGACTCTACACACCCACTCACATACATGTATACTGACTCTACACACCCACTCACATACATTTATACTGAATCTACACACCCACTCACATACATTTATACTGACTCTACACACCCACTCACGTACATGTATACTGACTCTACACACCCACTCACATACATTTATACTGACTCTACACACCCACTCACATACATGTATACTGACTCTACACACCCACTCACGTACATGTATACTGACTCTACACACCCACTCACATACATTTATACTGACTCTACACACCCACTCACATACATTTATACTGAATCTACACACCCACTCACATACATGTATACTGACTACACACCCACTCACATACATTTATACTGACTCTACACACCCACTCACGTACATTTATACTGACTCTACACACCCACTCACATACATGTATACTGACTCTACACACCCACTCACGTACATGTATACTGACTCTACACACCCACTCACATACATGTATACTGACTCTACACACCCACTCACATACATTTATACTGACTCTACACACCCACTCACGTACATGTATACTGACTCTACACACCCACACACCCACTCCCATATAAGCTGCTACTACTCTGTTTATCATATATCCTGATGCCTAGTGACCTTACCCCTATACATATCTACCTCTATAGATCCAGTATCCCTGTCACCCTACCCCTATACATATCTACCTCCATAGATCTAGTATCCCTGTCACCCTACCCCTATACATATCTACCTCTATAGATCAGGTATCCCTGTACATTATAATATGGTACTGGAACTGACCCTGTATATAGTATGTTTACCCCTATACATATCTAGCTCTATAGATCCAGTATCCCTGTCACCTTACCCCTATACATATCTACCTACATCACTTTAGTATCCCTGTCACCTTACCCCTATACATATCTACCTACATCACTTTAGTATCCCTGTCCCCTTACCCCTATACCTACATCACTTTAGTATCCCTGTCCCCTTACCCCTATACCTACATCACTTTAGTATCCCTGTCCCCTTACCCCTATACCTACATCACTTTAGTATCCCTGTCCCTTACCCCTATACCTACATCACTTTAGTATCCCTGTCCCTTACCCCTATACATACATCACTTTAGTATCCCTGTCCCCTTACCCCTATACCTACATCACTTTAGTATCCCTGTCCCTTACCCCTATACCTACATCACTTTAGTATCCCTATCCCCTTACCCCTATACCTACATCACTTTAGTATCCCTGACCCCTTACCCCTATACCTACATCACTTTAGTATCCCTGTCCCTTACCCCTATACCTACATCACTTTAGTATCCATGTCCCTTACCCCTATACCTACATCACTTTAGTATCCCTGTCCCTTACCCCTATACCTACATCACTTTAGTATCCCTGTCCCCTGTCCCCTTACCCCTATACCTACATCACTTTAGTATCCCTGTCCCCTGTCCCCTTACCCCTATACCTACATCACTTTAGTATCCCTGTCCCCTTACCCCTATACCTACATCACTTTAGTATCCCTGTCCCTTACCCCTATACCTATATAACTTTAGTATCCCTGTCCCCTTACCCCTATACCTACATCACTTTAGTATCCCTGTCCCTTACCCCTATACCTACATCACTTTAGTATCCCTGACCCTTTACCCCTATACCTACATCACTTTAGTATCCCTGTCCCTTACCCCTATACCTATATAACTTTAGTATCCCTGTCCCCTTACCCCTATACCTACATCACTTTAGTACCCTGTCCCCTTACCCCTATACCTACATCACTTTAGTATCCCTGACCCCTTACCCCTATACCTACATCACTTTAGTATCCCTGTCCCTTACCCCTATACCTACATCACTTTAGTATCCCTGTCCCCTTACCCCTATACCTACATCACTTTAGTATCCCTGTCCCCTTACCCCTATACCTACATCACTTTAGTATCCCTGTCCCCTTACCCCTATACCTACATCACTTTAGTATCCCTGTCCCCTTACCCCTATACCTACATCACTTTAGTATCCCTGTCCCCTTACCCCTATACCTACATCACTTTAGTATCCCTGTCCCCTGTCCCCTTACCCCTATACCTACATCACTTTAGTATCCCTGTCCCCTGTCCCCTTACCCCTATACCTACATCACTTTAGTATCCCTGTCCCCTTACCTCTATACCTACATCACTTTAGTATCCCTGTCCCTTACCCCTATACCTACATCACTTTAGTATCCCTGTCCCCTTACCCCTATACCTACATCACTTTAGTATCCCTGTCCCCTTACCCCTATACCTACATCACTTTAGTATCCCTGTCCCCTTACCCCTATACCTACATCACTTTAGTATCCCTGTCCCCTGTACCCCTATACCTACATCACTTTAGTATCCCTGTCCCCTGTCCCCTTACCCCTATACCTACATCACTTTAGTATCCCTGTCCCCTTACCTCTATACCTACATCACTTTAGTATCCCTGTCCCTTACCCCTATACCTACATCACTTTAGTATCCCTGTCCCCTTACCCCTATACCTACATCACTTTAGTACCCTGTCCCCTTACCCCTATACCTACATCACTTTAGTATCCCTGTCCCCTTACCCCTAAACCTACATCACTTTAGTATCCCTGTCCCCTTACCCCTAAACCTACATCACTTTAGTATCCCTGACCCTTTACCCCTAAACCTACATCACTTTAGTATCCCTGTCCCCTTACCCCTATACCTACATCACTTTAGTATCCCTGTCCCTTACCCCTATACCTACATTACTTTAGTATCCCTGTCCCCTTACCCCTATACCTACATCACTTTAGTATCCCTGTCCCCTGTCCCTTTACCCCTATACCTACATCACTTTAGTATCCCTGTCCCCTTACCCCTATACCTACATCACTTTAGTATTCCTGTCCCCTTACCCCTATACCTACATCACTTTAGTATTCCTGTCCCCTTACCCCTATACCTACATCACTTTAGTATTCCTGTCCCCTTACCCCTATACCTACATCACTTTAGTATCCCTGTCCCCTTACCCCTAAACCTACATCACTTTAGTATCCCTGACCCCTTACCCCTATACCTACATCACTTTAGTATCCCTGTCCCCTTACCCCTATACCTACATCACTTTAGTATCCCTGTCCCCTTACCCCTATACCTACATCACTTTAGTATCCCTGTCCCCTTACCCCTATACCTACATCACTTTAGTATCCCTGACCCCTTACCCCTATACCTATATAACTTTAGTATCCCTGTCCCCTTACCCCTATACCTACATCACTTTAGTATCCCTGTCCCCTTACCCCTATACCTACATCACTTTAGTATCCCTGTCCCCTTACCCCTATACCTACATCACTTTAGTATCCCTGTCCCTTACCCCTATACCTACATCACTTTAGTATCCCTGACCCCTTACCCCTATACCTACATCACTTTAGTATCCCTGTCCCTTACCCCTATACCTACATCACTTTAGTATCCCTGACCCCTTACCCCTATACCTACATCACTTTAGTATCCCTGTCCCCTTACCCCTATACCTACATCACTTTAGTATCCCTGTCCCCTTACCCCTATACCTACATCACTTTAGTATCCCTGACCCCTTACCCCTATACCTACATCACTTTAGTATCCCTGTCCCCTTACCCCTATACCTACATCACTTTAGTATCCCTGTCCCCTTACCCCTATACCTACATCACTTTAGTATCCCTGTCCCCTTACCCCTATACCTACATCACTTTAGTACCCCTGTCCCCTTACCCCTATACCTACATCACTTTAGTATCCCTGACCCCTTACCCCTATACCTATATAACTTTAGTATCCCTGTCCCCTTACCCCTATACCTACATCACTTTAGTATCCCTGACCCCTTACCCCTATACCTACATCACTTTAGTATCCCTGTCCCCTTACCCCTATACCTACATCACTTTAGTATCCCTGTCCCCTTACCCCTATACCTACATCACTTTAGTATCCCTGTCCCCTTACCCCTATACCTACATCACTTTAGTATCCCTGACCCCTTACCCCTATACCTACATCACTTTAGTATCCCTATCCCCTTACCCCTATACCTACATCACTTTAGTATCCCTGTCCCCTTACCCCTATACCTACATCACTTTAGTATCCCTGTCCCCTTACCCCTATACCTACATCACTTTAGTATCCCTGTCCCCTTACCCCTATACCTACATCACTTTAGTATCCCTGACCCCTTACCCCTATACCTACATCACTTTAGTATCCCTGTCCCTTACCCCTATACCTACATCACTTTAGTATCCCTGTCCCCTTACCCCTAAACCTACATCACTTTAGTATCCCTGACCCTTTACCCCTATACCTACATTACTTTAGTATCCCTGTCCCCTTACCCCTATACCTACATCACTTTAGTATCCCTGTCCCCTGACCCTTTACCCCTATACCTACATTACTTTCGTATCCCTGTCCCCTTACCCCTATACCTACATCACTTTAGTATCCCTGTCCCCTTACCCCTATACCTACATCACTTTAGTATCCCTGTCCCTTTACCCCTAAACCTACATCACTTTAGTATCCCTGACCCCTTACCCCTATACCTACATCACTTTAGTATCCCTGTCCCCTTACCCCTATACCTACATCACTTTAGTATCCCTGTCCCTTACCCCTATACCTACATCACTTTAGTATCCCTGTCCCTTACCCCTATACCTACATCACTTTAGTATCCCTGTCCCCTTACCCCTAAACCTACATCACTTTAGTATCCCTGACCCTTTACCCCTATACCTACATCACTTTAGTATCCCTGTCCCCTTACCCCTAAACCTACATCACTTTAGTATCCCTGTCCTTTACCCCTATACCTACATCACTTTAGTATCCCTGTCCTTTACCCCTATACTTACATCACTTTAGTATCCCTGTCCTTTACCCCTATACCTACATCACTTTAGTATCCCTTACCCCTTACCCCTATACCTACATCACTTTAGTATCCCTGTCCCCTTACCCCTATACCTACATCACTTTAGTATCCCTGACCCCTTACCCCTATACCTACATCACTTTAGTATCCCTTACCCCTTACCCCTATACCTACATCACTTTAGTATCCCTGTCCCCTTACCCCTATACCTACATCACTTTAGTATCCCTGTCCCCTTACCCCTATACCTACATCACTTTAGTATCCCTGTCCCCTTACCCCTATACCTACATCACTTTAGTATCCCTGTCCTTTACCCCTATACCTACATCACTTTAGTATCCCTGTCCCCTTACCCCTATACCTACATCACTTTAGTATCCCTGTCCCCTTACCCCTATACCTACATCACTTTAGTATCCCTGTCCTTTACCCCTATACCTACATCACTTTAGTATCCCTGTCCCCTTACCCCTATACCTACATCACTTTAGTATCCCTGTCCCCTTACCCCTATACCTACATCACTTTAGTATCCCTGTCCTTTACCCCTATACCTACATCACTTTAGTATCCCTGTCCCCTTAGCCCTATACCTACATCACTTTAGTATCCCTGTCCCCTTACCCCTATACCTACATCACTTTAGTATCCCTGTCCCCTTACCTCTATACCTACATCACTTTAGTATCCCTGTCCCCTGTCCCCTATACCTACATCACTTTAGTATCCCTGTCCCTTACCCCTATACATACATCACTTTAGTATCCCTGACCCCTTACCCCTTACCCCTATACCTACATCACTTTAGTATCCCTGTCCCCTGTCCCCTATACCTACATCACTTTAGTATCCCTGTCCTTTACCCCTATACCTACATCACTTTAGTATCCCTGTCCCCTTACCCCTATACCTACATCACTTTAGTATCCCTGTCCCTTACCCCTATACCTACATCACTTTAGTATCCCTGTCCCCTTACCTCTATACCTACATCACTTTAGTATCCCTGTCCCTTACCCCTATACCTACATCACTTTAGTATCCCTGACCCCTTACCCCTTACCCCTATACCTACATCACTTTAGTATCCCTGTCCCCTGTCCCCTATACCTACATCACTTTAGTATCCCTGTCCCTTACCCCTATACCTACATCACTTTAGTATCCCTGTCCTTTACCCCTATACCTACATCACTTTAGTATCCCCGTCCCTTACCCCTAAACCTACATCACTTTAGTATCCCTGTCCCTTACCCCTAAACCTACATCACTTTAGTATCCCTGTCCTTTACCCCTATACCTACATCACTTTAGTATCCCTGTCCTTTACCCCTATACCTACATCACTTTAGTATCCCTGTCCCCCTTACCCCTATACCTACATCACTTTAGTATCCCTGTCCTTTACCCCTATACCTACATCACTTTAGTATCCCTGTCCCCTGTCCCCTTACCCCTATACCTACATCACTTTAGTATCCCTGACCCCTTACCCCTTACCCCTATACCTACATCACTTTAGTATCCCTGTCCCCTTACCCCTATACCTACATCACTTTAGTATCCCTGACCCCTTACCCCTTACCCCTATACCTACATCACTTTAGTATCCCTGTCCCTTACCCCTATACCTACATCACTTTAGTATCCCTGTCCCCTTACCCCTATACCTACATCACTTTAGTATCCCTGTCCCCTTACCCCTATACCTACATCACTTTAGTATCCCTGTCCCCTTACCCCTATACCTACATCACTTTAGTATCCCTGTCCCCTTACCCCTAAACCTACATCACTTTAGTATCCCTGTCCCCTTACCCCTAAACCTACATCACTTTAGTATCCCTGTCCCCTTACTCCTATACCTACATCACTTTAGTATCCCTGTCCCCTTACCCCTAAACCTACATCACTTTAGTATCCCTGACCCCTTACCCCTATACCTACATCACTTTAGTATCCCTGTCCCCTTACCCCTATACCTACATCACTTTAGTATCCCTGACCCCTTACCCCTATACCTACATCACTTTAGTATCCCTGTCCCCTTACCCCTATACCTACATCACTTTAGTATCCCTGTCCCCTTACCCCTATACCTACATCACTTTAGTATCCCTGTCCCCTTACCCCTAAACCTACATCACTTTAGTATCCCTGTCCCCTTACCCCTATACCTACATCACTTTAGTATCCCTATCCCCTTACCCCTATACCTACATCACTTTAGTATCCCTGTCCCCTTACCCCTATACCTACATCACTTTAGTATCCCTGTCCCCTTACCCCTATACCTACATCACTTTAGTATCCCTGTCCCTTACCCCTATACCTACATCACTTTAGTATCCCTGTCCCCTTACCCCTATACCTACATCACTTTAGTATCCCTGTCCCTTACCCCTATACCTACATCACTTTAGTATCCCTGTCCCTTACCCCTATACCTACATCACTTTAGTATCCCTGTCCCCTTACCCCTATACCTACATCACTTTAGTATCCCTGTCCCCTTACCCCTATACCTACATCACTTTAGTATCCCTGTCCCCTTACCCCTATACCTACATCACTTTAGTATCCCTGTCCCCTTACCCCTAAACCTACATCACTTTAGTATCCCTGTCCCCTTACCCCTATACCTACATCACTTTTGTATCCCTGACCCCTTACCCCTATACCTACATCACTTTAGTATCCCTATCCCCTTACCCCTATACCTACATCACTTTAGTATCCCTGTCCCCTTACCCCTATACCTACATCACTTTAGTATCCCTGTCCCTTACCCCTATACCTACATCACTTTAGTACCCTGTCCCCTTACCCCTATACCTACATCACTTTAGTATCCCTGACCCCTTACCCCTATACCTACATCACTTTAGTATCCCTGTCCCCTTACCCCTATACCTACATCACTTTAGTATCCCTGACCCCTTACCCCTATACCTACATCACTTTAGTATCCCTGTCCCCTTACCCCTATACCTACATCACTTTAGTATCCCTGACCCCTTACCCCTTACCCCTATACCTACATCACTTTAGTATCCCTGTCCCCTTACCCCTATACCTACATCACTTTTGTATCCCTGACCCCTTACCCCTATACCTACATCACTTTAGTATCCCTGTCCCCTTACCCCTATACCTACATCACTTTAGTATCCCTGTCCCCTTACCCCTATACCTACATCACTTTAGTATCCCTGTCCCCTTACCCCTAAACCTACATCACTTTAGTATCCCTGTCCCCTTACCCCTAAACCTACATCACTTTAGTATCCCTGTCCCCTTACTCCTATACCTACATCACTTTAGTATCCCTGTCCCCTTACCCCTAAACCTACATCACTTTAGTATCCCTGACCCCTTACCCCTTATACCTACATCACTTTAGTAATCCCTGTCCCCTTACTCCTATACCTACATCACTTTAGTATCCCTATCCCCTTACCCCTATACCTACATCACTTTAGTATCCCTGTCCCCTTACCCCTAAACCTACATCACTTTAGTATCCCTGTCCCCTTACCCCTAAACCTACATCACTTTAGTATCCCTGACCCCTTACCCCTATACCTACATCACTTTAGTATCCCTGTCCCCTTACCCCTAAACCTACATCACTTTAGTATCCCTGTCCCCTTACCCCTAAACCTACATCACTTTAGTATCCCTGTCCCCTTACCCCTAAACCTACATCACTTTAGTATCCCTGTCCCCTTACCCCTAAACCTACATCACTTTAGTATCCCTGACCCCTTACCCCTATACCTACATCACTTTAGTATCCCTGTCCCCTTACCCCTAAACCTACATCACTTTAGTATCCCTGTCCCCTTACCCCTATACCTACATCACTTTAGTATCCCTGTCCCCTTACTCCTATACCTACATCACTTTAGTATCCCTGTCCCCTTACCCCTATACCTACATCACTTTAGTATCCCTGTCCCCTTACCCCTATACCTACATCACTTTAGTATCCCTGTCCCCTTACTCCTATACCTACATCACTTTAGTATCCCTGACCCCTTACCCCTTACCCCTATACCTACATCACTTTAGTATCCCTGTCCCCTGTCCCCTATACCTACATCACTTTAGTATCCCTGTCCCCTTACCCCTATACCTACATCACTTTAGTATCCCTGTCCCCTTACCCC
Source organism: Salvelinus alpinus (assembly GCF_045679555.1). Classification (NCBI taxonomy): domain Eukaryota; kingdom Metazoa; phylum Chordata; class Actinopteri; order Salmoniformes; family Salmonidae; genus Salvelinus; species Salvelinus alpinus. The sequence continues at coordinate 86,286,046 of NC_092087.1, read as the reverse complement.
TATACCTACATCACTTTAGTATCCCTGTCCCCTTACCCCTATACCTACATCACTTTAGTATCCCTGTCCCCTTACCCCTATACCTACATCACTTTAGTATCCCTGACCCCTTACCCCTTACCCCTATACCTACATCACTTTAGTATCCCTGTCCCCTTACCCCTATACCTACATCACTTTAGTATCCCTGACCCCTTACCCCTATACCTACATCACTTTAGTATACCTGTCCCCTTACCCCTATACCTACATCACTTTAGTATCCCTGTCCCCTTACCCCTATACCTACATCACTTTAGTATCCCTGTCCCCTTACCCCTAAACCTACATCACTTTAGTATCCCTGTCCCCTTACCCCTAAACCTACATCACTTTAGTATCCCTGTCCCCTTACTCCTATACCTACATCACTTTAGTATCCCTGTCCCCTGTCCCCTTACCCCTAAACCTACATCACTTTAGTATCCCTGACCCCTTACCCCTATACCTACATCACTTTAGTATCCCTGTCCCCTTACTCCTATACCTACATCACTTTAGTATCCCTATCCCCTTACCCCTATACCTACATCACTTTAGTATCCCTGTCCCCTTACCCCTAAACCTACATCACTTTAGTATCCCTGTCCCCTTACCCCTAAACCTACATCACTTTAGTATCCCTGACCCCTTACCCCTATACCTACATCACTTTAGTATCCCTGTCCCCTTACCCCTAAACCTACATCACTTTAGTATCCCTGTCCCCTTACCCCTAAACCTACATCACTTTAGTATCCCTGTCCCCTTACCCCTAAACCTACATCACTTTAGTATCCCTGTCCCCTTACCCCTAAACCTACATCACTTTAGTATCCCTGACCCCTTACCCCTATACCTACATCACTTTAGTATCCCTGTCCCCTTACCCCTAAACCTACATCACTTTAGTATCCCTGTCCCCTTACCCCTATACCTACATCACTTTAGTATCCCTGTCCCCTTACTCCTATACCTACATCACTTTAGTATCCCTGTCCCCTTACTCCTATACCTACATCACTTTAGTATCCCTGTCCCCTTACCCCTATACCTACATCACTTTAGTATCCCTGTCCCCTTACTCCTATACCTACATCACTTTAGTATCCCTGACCCCTTACCCCTTACCCCTATACCTACATCACTTTAGTATCCCTGTCCCCTGTCCCCTATACCTACATCACTTTAGTATCCCTGTCCCCTTACCCCTATACCTACATCACTTTAGTATCCCTGTCCCCTTACCCCTATACCTACATCACTTTAGTATCCCTGTCCCCTTACCCCTATACCTACATCACTTTAGTATCCCTGTCCCCTTACCCCTATACCTACATCACTTTAGTATCCCTGTCCCCTTACCCCTATACCTACATCACTTTAGTATCCCTGTCCCCTTACCCCTATACCTACATCACTTTAGTATCCCTGTCCCCTTACTCCTACACCTACATCACTTTAGTATCCCTGACCCCTTACCCCTATACCTACATCACTTTAGTATCCCTGTCCCCTTACTCCTATACCTACATCACTTTAGTATCCCTATCCCCTTACCCCTATACCTACATCACTTTAGTATCCCTGTCCCCTGTCCCCTTACCCCTAAACCTACATCACTTTAGTATCCCTGTCCCCTTACCCCTAAACCTACATCACTTTAGTATCCCTGACCCCTTACCCCTATACCTACATCACTTTAGTATCCCTGTCCCCTTACCCCTAAACCTACATCACTTTAGTATCCCTGTCCCCTTACCCCTAAACCTACATCACTTTAGTATCCCTGTCCCCTTACCCCTAAACCTACATCACTTTAGTATCCCTGTCCCCTTACCCCTAAACCTACATCACTTTAGTATCCCTGACCCCTTACCCCTATACCTACATCACTTTAGTATCCCTGTCCCCTTACCCCTAAACCTACATCACTTTAGTATCCCTGTCCCCTTACCCCTATACCTACATCACTTTAGTATCCCTGTCCCCTTACCCCTATACCTACATCACTTTAGTATCCCTGTCCCCTTACCCCTATACCTACATCACTTTAGTATCCCTGTCCCCTTACCCCTATACCTACATCACTTTAGTATCCCTGTCCCCTTACCCCTATACCTACATTACTTTAGTATCCCTGTCCCCTTACCCCTATACCTACATCACTTTAGTATCCCTGTCCCCTTACTCCTATACCTACATCACTTTAGTATCCCTGACCCCTTACCCCTTACCCCTATACCTACATCACTTTAGTATCCCTGTCCCCTGTCCCCTATACCTACATCACTTTAGTATCCCTGTCCCATTACTCCTATACCTACATCACTTTAGTATCCCTGTCCCCTTACTCCTATACCTACATCACTTTAGTATCCCTGACCCCTTACCCCTTACCCCTATACCTACATCACTTTAGTATCCCTGTCCCCTGTCCCCTATACCTACATCACTTTAGTATCCCTGTCCCCTTACCCCTATACCTACATCACTTTAGTATCCCTGTCCCCTTACCCCTATACCTACATCACTTTAGTATCCCTGTCCCCTTACCCCTATACCTACATCACTTTAGTATCCCTGTCCCCTTACCCCTATACCTACATCACTTTAGTATCCCTGACCCCTTACCCCTTACCCCTATACAAACATCACTATAGTATCCCTGTCCCCTTACCCCTATACCTACATCACTTTAGTATCCCTGACCCCTTACCCCTTACCCCTATACAAACATCACTTTAGTATCCCTGTCCCCTTACCCCTATACCTACATCACTTTAGTATCCCTGACCCCTTACCCCTTACCCCTATACCTACATCACTTTAGTATCCCTGTCCCCTTACCCCTATACCTACATCACTTTAGTATCCCTGTCCCCCTACCCCTATACCTACATCACTTTAGTATCCCTGTCCCCCTACCCCTATACCTACATCACTTTAGTATCCCTGTCCCCTTACCCCTATACCTACATCACTTTAGTATCCCTGTCCCCCTACCCCTATACCTACATCACTTTAGTATCCCTGTCCCCTTACCCCTATACCTACATCACTTTAGTATCCCTGACCCCTTACCCCTATACCTACATCACTTTAGTATCCCTATCCCCTTACCCCTATACCTACATCACTTTAGTATCCCTGTCCCCTTACCCCTATACCTACATCACTTTAGTATCCCTATCCCCTTACCCCTATACCTACATCACTTTAGTATCCCTATCCCCTTACCCCTATACCTACATCACTTTAGTATCCCTGACCCCTTACCCCTATACCTACATCACTTTAGTATCCCTGTCCCCTTACCCCTATACCTACATCACTTTAGTATCCCTGTCCCTTACCCCTATACCTACATCACTTTAGTATCCCTGACCCCTTACCCCTATACCTACATCACTTTAGTATCCCTGTCCCTTACCCCTATACCTACATCACTTTAGTATCCCTGTCCCCTTACCCCTATACCTACATCACTTTAGTATCCCTGTCCCCTTACCCCTATACCTACATCACTTTAGTATCCCTGTCCCTTACCCCTATACCTACATCACTTTAGTATCCCTGTCCCCTTACCCCTATACCTACATCACTTTAGTATCCCTGTCCCCTTACCCCTATACCTACATCACTTTAGTATCCCTGTCCCCTTACCCCTATACCTACATCACTTTAGTATCCCTGACCCCTTACCCCTATACCTACATCACTTTAGTATCCCTGTCCCCTTACCCCTATACCTACATCACTTTAGTATCCCTATCCCCTTACCCCTATACCTACATCACTTTAGTATCCCTGACCCCTTACCCCTATACCTACATCACTTTAGTATCCCTGTCCCCTTACCCCTATACCTACATCACTTTAGTATCCCTGTCCCTTACCCCTATACCTACATCACTTTAGTATCCCTGTCCCCTTACCCCTATACCTACATCACTTTAGTATCCCTGTCCTTTACCACTATACCTACATCACTTTAGTATCCCTGTCCCCTTACCCCTATACCTACATCACTTTAGTATCCCTGTCCCCTTACCCCTATACCTACATCACTTTAGTACCCCTGTCCCCTTATCCCTATACCTACATCACTTTAGTATCCCTGTCCCCTTACCCCTATACCTACATCACTTTAGTATCCCTGTCCTTTACCCCTATACCTACATCACTTTAGTATCCCTGTCCCCTTACCCCTATACCTACATCACTTTAGTATCCCTGTCCCTTACCCCTATACCTACATCACTTTAGTACCCCTGTCCCCTTACCCCTATACCTACATCACTTTAGTATCCCTGTCCCCTTACCCCTATACCTACATCACTTTAGTATCCCTGTCCCCTTACCCCTAAACCTACATCACTTTAGTATCCCTGTCCTTTACCCCTATACCTACATCACTTTAGTATCCCTGTCCCCTTACCCCTATACCTACATCACTTTAGTATCCCTGTCCCCTGTCCCCTTACCCCTATACCTACATCACTTTAGTATCCCTGTCCCCTTACCCCTATACCTACATCACTTTAGTATCCCTGTCCCCTGTCCCCTTACCCCTATACCTACATCACTTTAGTATCCCTGTCCCCTTACCCCTATACCTACATCACTTTAGTATCCCTGTCCTTTACCCCTATACCTACATCACTTTAGTATCCCTGTCCCCTTACCCCTATACCTACATCACTTTAGTATCCCTGTCCCCTTACCCCTATACCTACATCACTTTAGTATCCCTGTCCCCTTACCCCTATACCTACATCACTTTAGTATCCCTGTCCCCTTACCCCTATACCTACATCACTTTAGTATCCCTGTCCCCTTACCCCTATACCTACATCACTTTAGTATCCCTGTCCCCTTACCTCTATACCTACATCACTTTAGTATCCCTATCCCCTTGTAGCGGTATTAATTAGAGAAAGGTAAAGAAGATTTTGTTCGGGCGCCAGGCAGGTATTAACCCTGCCGAAAGAAAAGAATAGTAGAACAGCGAGAGTACCACTACCAGACCCACACACATCAACAGAAGAGACTGCCTAGAGTGTAGCCTGTTGACCAGATAGCCAGCGGAGAGAAAAAGAATACACACCCTATAGATCACACATCACAGTCCTTCCACAATTCTTGGTAACCCCACCAAACATACCTCATATAACAATAATGGCAGAGCAAATAAACAGCAACTTCATACAATAACAAATTAACCCAGTCATCACACAGAGGATTTGCAATAGTTTGTATTTTCTTCCTGGGAAGGAGTGCAGAGGGTATGAATGTGTGGTGTTCATATACACACTAGTCCAGCTCCAATGAAACGTCAATGTACTTAGGAAATAGAGTCGGTTGCAGTGTAAAGCACTGGAACATAGCGTGAAGAGAAAGAGAGAAAGGGAACAAGAGAGGGCTTAGCTGTGGTCTTGAGGTTGCAGGTATCCGGTCTGACTGTCCGATGGTATGTTGGGTTGTAGTTGAACGCTTCACAACAAATGTTGCTACTTATCCATTTGATCCATAACCATCGTGGTCCCAAATGAGAACAACCACGTCGTCGAGCGATCACACCGAGGATTGATCCAAACACTGTACAACCACATACGCTGAAGACAAACAAAAAACCTCTGCAGCATAGCACACAACAAAAACTGTCGCGCCAATCAATAGCTTCTTTCCAATAGAGCTTAACGAGCTCTTTTATCTCCTCCTTCCTACTGCTCATGCGCTCTTAAAGTGGCAGCGCACTTAAGTGCAGGATTTCGCCACACTCCTCCCCCCATGAAAAAACAAAGCCTGTAGAAACAGAGAGGATGCAGGCTTTGACAAGTTAATGTTCCTGCTATCCAAAACCAGGGAAGTCCTCATCATCAGAGTCCTCCACGAAGAGTTTCTGCAGGTGTTGCTTTTGCCTGCGATCCAGCTCTTCTGCCGTAGGGTAGCAAGGCTTTAGGTCAACAACATGCACCGTCCTGACATCTTCCCCAGTGTCCTCCAAACAGACCAAGTAGTTCACTGGTCCCAACTGCTGCACTACACGGTATGGGCCTTTCCATCTCGAAGCTAGCTTGGCAGTGAACTTCTTAGATGCCTTCGACAGATGATGGGAACGTACCCAGACACGAGACTGGGGTGGGAAACACACGTCTCGTCTATGTTTATCATAGTTTCTCAGCTGTCGTTGTTTGGCTTTGGTTTTGCTGGCCCCCACTCTGGCTAGCAAGGTGTGGTGGTGCTGTACGGCATCAAACGCTGGGCAGTCAGGTGAAACATTAGAACTTTGCAAGACTCTGTCCATCGGACCTTTTAGTGGTCTTCCCAGGTGGAGTTCAGCGGGAGTGACCCCAGAAGTCTCCTGCACGGCAGAGTTCAGTGCAAAGCGAAATTCAGCAAGATGTTGATCCCACCTTGTGTGCTGATCCCCCACGAATGAAGCAATCATCCCTTTCAGGGTACGGTTTACCCTCTCGGTCAGGTTGGTCTGAGGATGGTAGGCTGTGGTCAGCTTGGCAATTACACCCCAGTAGGTACAAAGCTCTTTGTATATTCCTGATATGAACTGCGGACCTCGGTCAGAGAGGATTTGGTCTGGAATTCCGAATCTGGTAAAGACCTCCCGTCGCAGAATTAGAGCAATGGCTGATGCAGTGGCTTTGCGGAGTGGAAACAACTCCACCCAGTGTGTGTAGTAGTCCACTACCACCAATAAAAATTCATTCCGGGTTCCCCGGCTGGGAGGAAAAGGTCCCATGAGGTCAATTCCCAACATTTCATTTGGATGGTTTACCACGGTCTGCTGCATTTTTCCAGCCGGTCTGCCAATGTCTGGTTTGTATTTCTGGCAGACTTCACACTGCTGTACAAACTTACGGGTATCAACCCACATGCCTGGCCAGTAAACCACCTCTTGTAGTTTTTCGATACACTTTATCCTGAATTATGCTATACTTATCATTGAAACGACTCTTTGAGTCTTCTTCAGACAGACTCTTGTGGATCGCCATGATGGCAGCATCCTTCTGCTGGGCTCTCCATACACTCTCATCATCCAGAGGAAAGGAATCATCTAGACACTTAGCGGTAGTGTAAGTGCTGCACAAGGGAGGACAAACATTGGCAGTCTCTGTAATCCGAGAAAGGGCATCTGGTACAACGTTCAGTTTTCCTTTGCGATACTCAATGATGAAGTCAAACTTCTGCAGTCGGATAGACCAGCGGAGAGAAAAAGAATACACACCCTATAGATCACACATCACAGTCCTTCCACAATTCTTGGTAACCCCACCAAACATACCTCATATAACAATAATGGCAGAGCAAATAAACAGCAACTTCATACAATAACAAATTAACCCAGTCATCACACAGAGGATTTGCAATAGTTTGTATTTTCTTCCTGGGAAGGAGTGCAGAGGGTATGAATGTGTGGTGTTCATATACACACTAGTCCAGCTCCAATGAAACGTCAATGTACTTAGGAAATAGAGTCGGTTGCAGTGTAAAGCACTGGAACATAGCGTGAAGAGAAAGAGAGAAAGGGAACAAGAGAGGGCTTAGCTGTGGTCTTGAGGTTGCAGGTATCCGGTCTGACTGTCCGATGGTATGTTGGGTTGTAGTTGAACGCTTCACAACAAATGTTGCTACTTATCCATTTGATCCATAACCATCGTGGTCCCAAATGAGAACAACCACGTCGTCGAGCGATCACACCGAGGATTGATCCAAACACTGTACAACCACATACGCTGAAGACAAACAAAAAACCTCTGCAGCATAGCACACAACAAAAACTGTCGCGCCAATCAATAGCTTCTTTCCAATAGAGCTTAACGAGCTCTTTTATCTCCTCCTTCCTACTGCTCATGCGCTCTTAAAGTGGCAGCGCACTTAAGTGCAGGATTTCGCCACACCCTTACCTCTATACCTACATCACTTTAGTATCCCTGTCCCCTGTCCCCTTACCCCTATACCTACATCACTTTAGTATCCCTGTCCCCTGTCCCCTTACCCCTATACCTACATCACTTTAGTATCCCTGTCCCCTTACCCCTATACCTACATCACTTTAGTATCCCTGTCCTTTACCCCTATACCTACATCACTTTAGTATCCCTGTCCCCTTACCCCTATACCTACATCACTTTAGTATCCCTGTCCCTTACCCCTATACCTACATCACTTTAGTATCCCTGTCCCTTATCCCTATACCTACATCACTTTAGTATCCCTGTCCTTTACCCCTATACCTACATCACTTTAGTATCCCTGTCCCCTTACCCCTATACCTACATCACTTTAGTATCCCTGTCCCCTTACCCCTATACCTACATCACTTTAGTATCCCTGTCCTTTACCCCTATACCTACATCACTTTAGTATCCCTGTCCCCTTACCCCTATACCTACATCACTTTAGTATCCCTGTCCCCTTACCCCTATACCTACATCACTTTAGTATCCCTGTCCCCTTACCCCTATACCTACATCACTTTAGTATCCCTGTCCCCTTACCCCTATACCTACATCACTTTAGTATCCCTGTCCTTTACCCCTATACCTACATCACTTTAGTATCCCTGTCCCCTTACCCCTATACCTACATCACTTTAGTATCCCTGTCCTTTACCCCTATACCTACATCACTTTAGTATCCCTGTCCCCTTACCCCTATACCTACATCACTTTAGTATCCCTGTCCCCTTACCCCTATACCTACATCACTTTAGTATCCCTGTCCCCTTACCCCTATACCTACATCACTTTAGTATCCCTGTCCCCTTACCCCTATACCTACATCACTTTAGTATCCCTGTCCTTTACCCCTATACCTACATCACTTTAGTATCCCTGTCCCCTTACCCCTATACCTACATCACTTTAGTATCCCTGTCCCCTTACCCCTATACCTACATCACTTTAGTATCCCTGTCCTTTACCCCTATACCTACATCACTTTAGTATCCCTGTCCCCTTACCCCTATACCTACATCACTTTAGTATCCCTGTCCCCTTACCCCTTTACCTACATCACTTTAGTATCCCTGTCCTTTACCCCTATACCTACATCACTTTAGTATCCCTGTCCCTTACCCCTATACCTACATCACTTTAGTATCCCTATCCCCTTATCCCTATACCTACATCACTTTAGTATCCCTGTCCCCTTACCCCTATACCTACATCACTTTAGTATCCCTGTCCTTTACCCCTATACCTACATCACTTTAGTATCCCTGTCCCCTTACCCCTATACCTACATCACTTTAGTATCCCTGTCCCCTTACCCCTATACCTACATCACTTTAGTATCCCTGTCCCCTTACCCCTATACCTACATCACTTTAGTATCCCTGTCCCCTTACCCCTATACCTACATCACTTTAGTATCCCTGTCCCCTTACCCCTATACCTACATCACTTTAGTATCCCTGTCCCTTTACCCCTATACCTACATCACTTTAGTATCCCTGTCCTTACCCCTATACCTAATTCACTTTAGTATCCCTGTCCTTACTCCTATACCTACATCATTTTAGTATCCCTGTCCCCTTACCCCTATACCTACATCACTTTAGTATACCTGTCCCCTTACCCCTATACCTACATCACTTTAGTATCCCTGTCCCTTACCCCTATACCTACATCACTTTAGTATCCCTGTCCTTTACCCCTATACCTACATCACTTTAGTATCCCTGTCCCCTTACCCCTATACCTACATCACTTTAGTATCCCTGTCCCCTTACCCCTATACCTACATCACTTTAGTATCCCTGTCCCCTTACCCCTATACCTACATCACTTTAGTATCCCTGTCCCCTTACCCCTATACCTACATCACTTTAGTATCCCTGTCCCCTTACCCCTATACCTACATCACTTCAGTATCCCTGTCCCCTGTCCCCTATACCTACATCACTTTAGTATCCCTGTCCCCTTACCCCTATACCTACATCACTTTAGTATCCCTGTCCCTTACCCCTATACCTACATCACTTTAGTATCCCTGTCCCCTTACCCCTATACCTACATCACTTTAGTATCCCTGTCCCCTTACCCCTATACCTACATCACTTTAGTATCCCTGTCCCCTTACCCCTATACATACATCACTTTAGTATCCCTGTCCCTTACCCCTATACCTACATCACTTTAGTATCCCTGTCCCCTTACCCCTATACCTACATCACTTTAGTATCCCTGTCCCCTTACCCCTATACCTACATCACTTTAGTATCCCTGTCCCTTACCCCTATACCTACATCACTTTAGTATCCCTGTCCCCTTACCCCTATACCTACATCACTTTAGTATCCCTGTCCCCTTACCCCTATACCTACATCACTTTAGTATCCCTGTCCCTTACCCCTATACCTACATCACTTTAGTATCCCTATCCCCTTACCCCTATACCTACATCACTTTAGTATCCCTGTCCCTTACCCCTATACCTACATCACTTTAGTACCCCTGTCCTTTACCCCTATACCTACATCACTTTAGTATCCCTGTCCCCTTACCCCTATACCTACATCACTTTAGTATCCCTGTCCCCTTACCCCTATACCTAGATCACTTTAGTATCCCTATCCCCTTACCCCTATACCTACATCACTTTAGTATCCCTGTCCCTTACCCCTATACCTACATCACTTTAGTACCCCTGTCCTTTACCCCTATACCTACATCACTTTAGTATCCCTGTCCCCTTACCCCTATACCTACATCACTTTAGTATCCCTATCCCCTTACCCCTATACCTACATCACTTTAGTATCCCTGTCCCCTTACTCCTATACCTACATCACTTTAGTATCCCTGTCCCCTTACCCCTATACCTACATCACTTTAGTATCCCTGTCCCCTTACCCCTATACCTACATCACTTTAGTATCCCTGTCCCCTTACCCCTATACCTACATCACTTTAGTATCCCTGTCCCCTTACCCCTATACCTACATCACTTTAGTATCCCTGTCCCCTTACCCCTATACCTACATCACTTTAGTATCCCTGTCCCCTTACCCCTATACCTACATCACTTTAGTATCCCTGTCCCCTTTCCCCTATACCTACATCACTTTAGTATCCCTGTCCCTTACCCCTATACCTACATCACTTTAGTATCCCTGTCCCCTGTCCCCTTACCCCTATACCTACATCACTTTAGTATCCCTGTCCCCTTACCCCTATACCTACATCACTTTAGTATCCCTGTCCCCTTACCCCTATACCTACATCACTTTAGTATCCCTGTCCCCTTACCCCTATACCTACATCACTTTAGTATCCCTGTCACCTTACCCCTATACCTACATCACTTTAGTATCCCTGTCCCTTACCCCTATACCTACATCACTTTAGTATCCCTATCCCCTTACCCCTATACCTACATCACTTTAGTATCCCTGTCCCCTTACCCCTATACCTACATCACTTTAGTATCCCTGTCCCCTTACCCCTATACCTACATCACTTTAGTATCCCTATCCCCTTACCCCTATACCTACATCACTTTAGTATCCCTGTCCCCTGTCCCCTATACCTACATCACTTTAGTATCCCTATCCCCTTACCCCTATACCTACATCACTTTAGTATCCCTGTCCCCTTACCCCTATACCTACATCACTTTAGTATCCCTGTCCCCTTTCCCCTATACCTACATCACTTTAGTATCCCTATCCCCTTACCTCTATACCTACATCACTTTAGTATCCCTGTCCCCTGTCCCCTTACCCCTATACCTACATCACTTTAGTATCCCTGTCCCCTGTCCCCTTACCCCTATACCTACATCACTTTAGTATCCCTATACCCTTACCCCTATACCTACATCACTTTAGTATCCCTGTCCCCTATACCTACATCACTTTAGTATCCCTGTCCCCTTACCCCTATACCTACATCACTTTAGTATCCCTGTCCCCTTACCCCTATACCTACATCACTTTAGTATCCCTGTCCCCTTACCCCTATACCTACATCACTTTAGTATCCCTGACCCCTTACCCCTTACCCCTATACCTACATCACTTTAGTATCCCTGTCCTTTACCCCTATACCTACATCACTTTAGTATCTCTGTCCCCTTACCCCTATACCTACATCACTTTAGTATCCCTGTCCCCTTACCCCTATACCTACATCACTTTAGTATCCCTGACCCCTTACCCCTATACCTACATCACTTTAGTATCCCTGTCCTTTACCCCTATACCTACATCACTTTAGTATCTCTGTCCCCTTACCCCTATACCTACATCACTTTAGTATCTCTGTCCCCTTACCCCTATACCTACATCACTTTAGTATCCCTGTCCCTTACCCCTATACCTACATCACTTTAGTATCCCTGTCCTTTACCCCTATACCTACATCACTTTAGTATCCCTGTCCCCTTACCCCTATACCTACATCACTTTAGTATCCCTGTCCCTTACCCCTATACCTACATCACTTTAGTATCCCTGTCCCCTTACCCCTATACCTACATCACTTTAGTATCCCTGTCCCCTTACCCCTATACCTACATCACTTTAGTATCCCTGTCCTTTACCCCTATACCTACATCACTTTAGTATCCCTGACCCCTTACCCCTATACCTACATCACTTTAGTATCCCTGTCCTTTACCCCTATACCTACATCACTTTAGTATCTCTGTCCCCTTACCCCTATACCTACATCACTTTAGTATCTCTGTCCCCTTACCCCTATACCTACATCACTTTAGTATCCCTGTCCCTTACCCCTATACCTACATCACTTTAGTATCCCTGTCCTTTACCCCTATACCTACATCACTTTAGTATCCCTGTCCCCTTACCCCTATACCTACATCACTTTAGTATCCCTGTCCCTTACCCCTATACCTACATCACTTTAGTATCCCTGTCCCCTTACCCCTATACCTACATCACTTTAGTATCCCTGTCCCCTTACCCCTATACCTAGATCACTTTAGTATCCCTATCCCCTTACCCCTATACCTACATCACTTTAGTATCCCTGTCCCTTACCCCTATACCTACATCACTTTAGTATCCCTGTCCCCTTACCCCTATACCTACATCACTTTAGTATCCCTGTCCCCTTACCCCTATACCTACATCACTTTAGTATCCCTGTCCCTTACCCCTATACCTACATCACTTTAGTATCCCTATCCCCTTACCCCTATACCTACATCACTTTAGTATCCCTGTCCCTTACCCCTATACCTACATCACTTTAGTACCCCTGTCCTTTACCCCTATACCTACATCACTTTAGTATCCCTGTCCCCTTACCCCTATACCTACATCACTTTAGTATCCCTGTCCCCTTACCCCTATACCTAGATCACTTTAGTATCCCTATCCCCTTACCCCTATACCTACATCACTTTAGTATCCCTGTCCCTTACCCCTATACCTACATCACTTTAGTACCCCTGTCCTTTACCCCTATACCTACATCACTTTAGTATCCCTGTCCCCTTACCCCTATACCTACATCACTTTAGTATCCCTATCCCCTTACCCCTATACCTACATCACTTTAGTATCCCTGTCCCCTTACTCCTATACCTACATCACTTTAGTATCCCTGTCCCCTTACCCCTATACCTACATCACTTTAGTATCCCTGTCCCCTTACCCCTATACCTACATCACTTTAGTATCCCTGTCCCCTTACCCCTATACCTACATCACTTTAGTATCCCTGTCCCCTTACCCCTATACCTACATCACTTTAGTATCCCTGTCCCCTTACCCCTATACCTACATCACTTTAGTATCCCTGTCCCCTTACCCCTATACCTACATCACTTTAGTATCCCTGTCCCCTTTCCCCTATACCTACATCACTTTAGTATCCCTGTCCCTTACCCCTATACCTACATCACTTTAGTATCCCTGTCCCCTGTCCCCTTACCCCTATACCTACATCACTTTAGTATCCCTGTCCCTTACCCCTATACCTACATCACTTTAGTATCCCTATCCCCTTACCCCTATACCTACATCACTTTAGTATCCCTGTCCCCTTACCCCTATACCTACATCACTTTAGTATCCCTGTCCCCTTACCCCTATACCTACATCACTTTAGTATCCCTATCCCCTTACCCCTATACCTACATCACTTTAGTATCCCTGTCCCCTGTCCCCTATACCTACATCACTTTAGTATCCCTATCCCCTTACCCCTATACCTACATCACTTTAGTATCCCTGTCCCCTTACCCCTATACCTACATCACTTTAGTATCCCTGTCCCCTTTCCCCTATACCTACATCACTTTAGTATCCCTATCCCCTTACCTCTATACCTACATCACTTTAGTATCCCTGTCCCCTGTCCCCTTACCCCTATACCTACATCACTTTAGTATCCCTGTCCCCTGTCCCCTTACCCCTATACCTACATCACTTTAGTATCCCTATCCCCTTACCCCTATACCTACATCACTTTAGTATCCCTGTCCCCTATACCTACATCACTTTAGTATCCCTGTCCCCTTACCCCTATACCTACATCACTTTAGTATCCCTGTCCCCTTACCCCTATACCTACATCACTTTAGTATCCCTGTCCCCTTACCCCTATACCTACATCACTTTAGTATCCCTGACCCCTTACCCCTTACCCCTATACCTACATCACTTTAGTATCCCTGTCCTTTACCCCTATACCTACATCACTTTAGTATCTCTGTCCCCTTACCCCTATACCTACATCACTTTAGTATCCCTGTCCCCTTACCCCTATACCTACATCACTTTAGTATCCCTGACCCCTTACCCCTATACCTACATCACTTTAGTATCCCTGTCCTTTACCCCTATACCTACATCACTTTAGTATCTCTGTCCCCTTACCCCTATACCTACATCACTTTAGTATCTCTGTCCCCTTACCCCTATACCTACATCACTTTAGTATCCCTGTCCCTTACCCCTATACCTACATCACTTTAGTATCCCTGTCCTTTACCCCTATACCTACATCACTTTAGTATCCCTGTCCCCTTACCCCTATACCTACATCACTTTAGTATCCCTGTCCCTTACCCCTATACCTACATCACTTTAGTATCCCTGTCCCCTTACCCCTATACCTACATCACTTTAGTATCCCTGTCCCCTTACCCCTATACCTACATCACTTTAGTATCCCTGTCCTTTACCCCTATACCTACATCACTTTAGTATCCCTGTCCCCTTACCCCTATACCTACATCACTTTAGTATCCCTGTCCCCTTACCCCTATACCTAAATCACTTTAGTATCCCTGTCCCCTTACCCCTATACCTACATCACTTTAGTATCCCTGTCCCCTTACCCCTATACCTACATCACTTTAGTATCCCTGTCCCTTTACCCCTATACCTACATCACTTTAGTATCCCTGTCCCTTACCCCTATACCTACATCACTTTAGTATCCCTGTCCTTTACCCCTATACCTACATCACTTTAGTATCCCTGTCCCCTTACCCCTATACCTACATCACTTTAGTATCCCTGACCCCTTACCCCTATACCTACATCATTTTAGTATCCCTGTCCCCTTACCCCTATACCTACATCACTTTAGTATACCTGTCCCCTTACCCCTATACCTACATCACTTTAGTATCCCTGTCCCTTACCCCTATACCTACATCACTTTAGTATCCCTGTCCTTTACCCCTATACCTACATCACTTTAGTATCCCTGTCCCCTTACCCCTATACCTACATCACTTTAGTATCCCTGTCCCCTGTCCCCTATACCTACATCACTTTAGTATCCCTGTCCCCTTACCCCTATACCTACATCACTTTAGTATCCCTGTCCCTTACCCCTATACCTACATCACTTACCTACATCTCCTGACCGCTCCTGTCTCAGCCTCCAGTATTTATGCTGCAGTAGTTTGTGTCGGGGGGCTAGGGTCAGTTGGTTACCTGGAGTACTTCTCCTGTCTTATCCAGTGTCCTGTGTGAATTTAAGTATGCTCTCTCTAATTCTCTCGTTCTCTCTTTCTCTCTGAGAACCTGAGCCCTAGGACCATACGTCAGGACTACCGGGCATGATGACACCTTGCTGTCCCCAGTCCGCCTGGCCTTGCTGCTATTCCAGTTTCAACTGTTCTGCCTGTGGTTACGGAACCCCTACCTGTCCCAGACCTGCTGTTTTCAACTCTTAATGATCGGCTATGAAAAGCCAACTGAGATTTATTCCTGATTATTATTTGACCATGCTTGTCATTTATGAACATTTTGAAAATCTTGGCTCTCTCTAATTTTCTCCTTCTCTCTTTCTTTCTCTCGGAGGACCTGAGCCCTAGGACCATACGTCGGGACTACCGGCCGTGGTGAATCCTTGCTGTCCCCAGTCCGCCTGGCCTTGCTGCTATTCCAGTTTCAACTGTTCTGCCTGCGGTCATGGAACCCCTACCTGTCCCAGACCTGCTGTTTTCAACTCTTAATGATCGGCTATGAAAAGCCAACTGAGATTTATTCCTGATTATTATTTGACCATGCTTGTCATTTATGGAAATTTTGAAAATCTTGGCTCTCTCTAATTTTCTCCTTCTCTCTTTCTTTCTCTCGGAGGACCTGGGCCCTAGGACCATGCGTCGGGACTGCCGCCCGTGGTGACTCCAGTCCGCCTGGCCTTGCTGCTATTCCAGTTTCAGCTGTTCTGCCTGCGGTTATGGAACCGCCACCTGTCCCAGACCTGTTGTTTTTCAACTCTTGATGATCGGCTATGAAAAGCCAACTGAAAATTATTCATGATTATTATTTGACCATGCTTGTCACTTATGAACATTTTTGAACATCTTGGCATAGTTCTGTTATAATCTCCACCCGGCACAGCCAGAAGAGGACTGGCCACCCCTCATAGCCTGGTTCCTCTCTAGGTTTCTTCCTAGGTTTTGGCCTTTCTAGGGAGTTTTTCCTAGCCACCGTGCTTCTACACCTGCATTACTAGCTGTTTGGGGTTTTAGGCTGGGTGTCTGTACAGCACTTCGAGATATTAGCTGATGTACGAAGGGCTATATAAAATAAAATTGATTGATTGATTGATCACTTTAGTATCCCTGTCCCCTGTCCCCTTACCCCTATACCTACATCACTTTAGTATCCCTGTCCCCTTACCCCTATACCTACATCACTTTAGTATCCCTGTCCCTTACCCCTATACCTACATCACTTTAGTATCCCTGTCCCCTTACCCCTATACCTACATCACTTTAGTATCCCTGTCCCCTTACCCCTATACCTACATCACTTTATTGTGTATTTCATATTTTTATTATTTCTCATGTGTTTTTTCTAGTATTACATTGTTATTTATTACTACATTGTTGGGTTTTGAGTTTGCAAGAAAGGCGTTTCACTGTACTTGTGCACGTGACGTTAAAACTTGAAACTTGTTTCCCTCTCTTAGTGGTCTTCATGTCAACATGCAGGTGTGCTGCATCTCTTCCTCTCCCCCTTTACTCTCCCTCTCCCTCCCCCTCTCTCTCCTTTACTCTTTACTCTCTGTGAAGTGTTTCACTTCTGTGTAGCTCCACTTGTTGGCTTCTGATGAAAAGACAAGCATGTTTCTGCATCAGTGGAGTGACTTCTTTGCCACACACTTACCTCTTCACACACATACACACATATACACACACACACACACACACACGCACACACACACACACACACACACACACACACACACACACACACACACACACACACACACACACACACACAAAGACACGTACACACATACACCTCTCCACACTCATCTCCAACTTCCTCTTACACTCTGTCATTCGTCTGATATGGGGCCTCTCTCTCTCTCTCTCTCTCTCTCTCTCTCTCTTTCTCTTTCTTTTTCAGACCCTG
>NC_092087.1:86250641-86263141 GCF_045679555.1 Salvelinus alpinus | reverse complement strand
TGGGGTGTCTGGGGTCTGGATAAGGGACAGAGAGGCAGAGAGAAAGAGGTACGTGAGGGAACGTCCTAAGAGCATTTCCTCCACTAGATGGCAGCACACTTTTACATGCTGGATGCCCCCCTCCCTCCCAAGACCAAGGTCAGTGGATCAGTGGACACGCTCTGAGCGTCCCCCCCCCCCCCTCTCTCTCTCTGTCTCTGTCTCTCTCTCTCTCTCTGTCTCTGTCTCTCTCTCTCTGTCTCTCTCTCTCTCTGTCTCTCTCTCTCTCACACACACACACACACACACACATATAGATACACATACACACACAGTGTACACACATATACACAAAAAACATTCTCAAGAAATCCTTCCTTGACCGAAACCAAAAACCCGAGCCCTGAGCGTGAGTGAGTGAGTCTGTTATTTACAGCGTTGGCGGTTGATGTACGAGAAGTCTGGTCTCTTCCGAAAACAAGTCATCATTTTGATTTGGGACGCCACAGGGGGAGAGGAACAGCCTGTCTCTCTCCCGCTGAAATGTTTACCCCTACAGAGGTCATGCAGTCAGCATTTAAAATAAGATACACACACATACACACAGAGATACACATAGCATATGCACACACACACACACACACACACACACACACACACACAGTATGAACACCCCCAAACACAACAGCTAAGACTGAATGACTTAATTATATGGACAGCATAGAAACAATAGTCTTCATCGCCATGGATACAAAGCTGTGAACTTGCAACAACCTTTCCTCTTGTTACTGGCAGGCATTTTTTATTGAGCTCAAAACCAAATGATCGGTAAATGAAGTAAACACGAAAGGATGTTTTAAGAGAAACACATAAAGTGTTTGCAACCATGGTTGATCAGACTTCTTGCTCAACACCTCACCACCTGTTGTTTCTGTGCTCAGTTAGTCCAAACGCCACGCCAACCAAAACATGTTGTCCTCTCCTCAGGGCCACTGAGAACATGAGAGAGGCAGGGTACAGAGTAAGACAGGGAACTATATGAAGGCTAGAGATGTATATTAAGACAGGGAACAATATGAAGGCTAGAGAGGTATATTAAGACAGGGAACTATATGAAGGCCAGAGAGGTATACTAAGACAGGGAACTATATGAAGGCCAGAGAGGTATATTAAGACAGGGAACAATATGAAGGCTAGAGAGGTATATTAAGACAGGGAACTATATGAAGGCCAGAGAGGTATACTAAGACAGGGAACTATATGAAGGCCAGAGAGGTATATTAAGACAGGGAACAATATGAAGGCTAGAGAGGTATATTAAGACAGGGAACTATATGAAGGCTAGAGAGGTATATTAAGACAGGGAACTATATGAAGGCTAGAGAGGTATATTAAGACAGGGAACTAACTATATGAAGGCCAGAGAGATATATTAAGACAGGGAACTATATGAAGGCTAGAGAGGTATATTAAGACAGGGAACTATATGAAGGCTAGAGAGGTATATTAAGACAGGGAACTATGTGAAGGCTAGAGAGGTATATTAAGACAGGGAACTAACTATATGAAGGCTAGAGAGGTATATTAAGACAGGGAACTATGTGAAGGCTAGAGAGGTATATTAAGACAGGGAACTAACTATATGAAGGCTAGAGAGGTATATTATTAAGACAGGGAACAATATGAAGGCTAGAGAGGTATACTAAGACAGGGAACTATATGAAGGCTAGAGAGGTATATTAAGACAGGGAACTATATGAAGGCTAGAGAGATATATTAAGACAGGGAACAATATGAAGGCTAGAGAGGTATACTAAGACAGGGAACTATATGAAGGCTAGAGAGGTATACTAAGACAGGGAACAATATGAAGGCTAGAGAGGTATATTAAGACAGGGAACTATATGAAGGCTAGAGAGGTATACTAAGACAGGGAACTATATGAAGGCTAGAGAGGTATACTAAGACAGACAGGGAACTATATGAAGGCTAGAGAGGTATATTAAGACAGGGAACTATATGAAGGCTAGAGAGGTATACTAAGACAGGGAACAATATGAAGGCTAGAGAGGTATACTAAGACAGGGAACTATATGAAGGCTAGAGAGGTATACTAAGACAGGGAACAATATGAAGGCTAGAGAGGTATATTAAGACAGGGAACTATATGAAGGCTAGAGAGGTATATTAAGACAGGGAACTAACTATATGAAGGCCAGAGATATATATTAAGACAAGGAACAATATGAAGGCTAGAGAGATTTATTTAGGTTACTACTTCCTCTTAACATCATTCATGAGTCATGACTTATATCGACACACACACCCCACCTGCTGTAGTGAGAGACTCAGCTCTGGTAGATCTATACCTGCTGTAGTGAGGGACTCAGCGCTGGTAGATCTACACCTGCTGTAGTGAGGGACTCAGCGCTGGTAGATCTACACCTGCTGCAGTGATGGACTCAGTGCTGATAGATCTACACCTGCTGTAGTGAGGGACTCAGTGCTGATAGATCTACACCTGCTGTAGTGAGGGACTCAGCCCTGGTAGATATACACCTGCTGTAGTGAGAGACTCAGCCCTGGTAGATATACACCTGCTGTTGTGAGAGACTCAGCTCTGGTAGATCTACACCTGCTGTAGTGAGGGACTCAGCCCTGGTAGATATACACCTACTGTAGTGAGAGACTCAGCCCTGGTAGATATACACCTGCTGTAGTGAGGGACTCAGCGCTGGTAGATCTACACCTGCTGTAGTGAGAGACTCAGCTCTGGTAGATCTACACCTGCTGTAGTGAGAGACTCAGCGCTGGTAGATCTACACCTGCTGTAGTGAGAGACTCAGCTCTGGTAGATCTACACCTGCTGTAGTGAGAGACTCAGCCCTGGTAGATATACACCTGCTGTAGTGAGAGACTCAGCCCTGGTAGATCTACACCTGCTGTTGTGAGAGACTCAGCGCTGGTAGATCTACACCTGCTGTAGTGAGGGACTCAGCGCTGGTAGATCTACACCTGCTGTTGTGAGAGACTCAGCGCTGGTAGATCTACACCTGCTGTAATGAGGGACTCAGCGCTGGTAGATCTACACCTGCTGTAGTGAGGGACTCAGCGCTGGTCGATCTACACCTGCTGTAATGAGGGACTCAGCGCTGGTAGATCTACACCTGCTGTAGTGGGGGACTCAGCGCTGGTAGATCTACACCTGCTGTTGTGAGAGACTCCGCGCTGGTAGATCTACACCTGCTGTAATGAGAGACTCAGCCCTGGTAGATCTACACCTGCTGTAGTGAGAGACTCAGCGCTGGTAGATCTACACCTGCTGTAATGAGGGACTCAGCGCTGGTAGATCTACACCTGCTGAAGTGAGAGACTCAGCCCTGGTAGATCTACACCTGCGTTAGTGGGGGACTCAGCGCTGGTCGATCTACACCTGCTGAAGTGAGAGACTCAGAGCTGGTAGATCTACACCTGCTGTAATGAGGGACTCAGCACTGGTAGATCTACACCTGCTGCAGTGAGGGACTCAGCTCTGGTAGATCTACACCTGCTGTAATGAGGGACTCAGCGCTGGTCGATCTACACCTGCTGTAGTGAGAGACTCAGCTCTGGTAGATCTACACCTGCTGTAATGAGGGACTCAGCGCTGGTCGATCTACACCTGCTGCGGTGAGGGACTCAGCGCTGGTAGATCTACAGGCAGTAATTGGTCCTGAGGGAGAACTATGGTTTCAGACGTCCTCCAGCGGCTTTGTCCTCATCACAGAGCCTCCTCTACAACACTATAAAGAACAGTCTCCCGGGTGGCGCAGTGGTCTAGGGCACTGCATCGCAGTGCTAGCTGCGCCACCAGAGTCTCTGGGTTCGCGCCCAGGCTGGGCTGGGTTCGCGCCCAGGCTCTGTCGCAGCCGGCCGCAACCGGGAGATCCGTGGGGCGACGCACAATTGGCATAGCGTCGTCCGGGTTAGGGAGGGTTTGGCCGGTAGGGATGGTTTGGCCGGTAGGGAGGGTTTGGCCGGTAGGGATATCCTTGTCTCAGTATGTAAAAAAAATAAAAATGTAATAAAATGTATGCACTCTACTGTAAGTCGCTCTGGATAAGAGCGTCTGCTCTTGGCCGGTAGGGATATCCTTGTCTCAGTATGTAAAAATGTAATAAAAATGTATGCACTCTACTGTAAGTCGCTCTGGATAAGAGCGTCTGCTAAATGACTAAAATGTAAATGTAAATGTAAAACACTGTTCCCTCTATCCTGTCATAGAGACCTCCACTCAGCCAACCACTCAGCTCCCCCTTCCTTCCTTTACATAAGCCCACATCAGCAACAATTTCACTCAAATGGCAAACTAATTAAACAATCAATCAATTCTAATGAAATGACATCATCCTATTCTCTAGCGTAGGACACAATGCAGTGTGATGTGGAAGGAGAGGTCAGGGATGTATGCCTGGTTGCCAAGTGACCCCAGGGGAATGTCTCTCTATATGAAATGTGACCCGGTGTGTTCACTGTACAGCCCTTCCTCTGTGTGTTTTCGTTTAACTATCCTTGTGGGTATTAGACATCATCATAAGGATAGTAAAACAAGACAAATGTGGCCAAGTGGGGACATTTTGAAGATCCACATGAGAAAAAATTATATTTTAGGCTCAGGGGTTAGGTTTAGGGTTAGGGTTCCAATTGGGGTTAGAAATAAGATTAGGAGTTACGATTAGATTTAGGTTTAGGAGTTAGGGTTAGGTTTAGGAGTTACGATTAGGTTTAGGTTTAGGAGTTAGGGTTAGGTTTAGGAGTTACGATTAGGTTTAGGTTTAGGAGTTAGGGTTAGGTTTAGGTTTAGGAGTTAGGGTTAGGTTTAGGTTTCGGAGTTAGGGTTAGGTTTAGGTTTCGGAGTTAGGGTTAGGTTTAGGTTTCAGAGTTAGGGTTAGGTTTAGGTTTCGGAGTTAGGGTTAGGTTTAGGAGTTAGGGTTAGGTTTAGGTTTCGGAGTTAGGGTTAGGTTTAGGTTTCGGAGTTAGGGTTAGGTTTAGGTTTCGGAGTTAGGGTTAGGTTTAGGTTTCGGAGTTAGGGTTAGGTTTAGGTTTCGGAGTTAGGGTTAGGTTTAGGTTTCGGGGTTAGGTTTAGGAGTTACGATTAGGTTTAGGTTTAGGTTTAGGAGTTAAGGTTAGGTTCAGGTTAAGGAGTTACAATTGGGTTTAGGTTTAGGAGTTACGATTAGGTTTAGGTTTAGGAGTTAGGGTTAGGTTTAGGTTTAGGAGTTAGGGTTAGGTTTAGGTTTAGGAGTTACGATTAGGTTTAGGTTTAGGAGTTAGGGTTAGGTGTTTGGGGTTAAGGTTAGGGTTATGGTTAGGTTAAGGGTCAGGGTAAAGGAAAATAAGATTTTGGATGGGAACACATTTTTTGGTCCCCACAAGGATAGCAATACAAAACGGTGTGTGTGCGTGTGTATGTGTGTGTGTGTGTGTGTGTGCACATGTTTAACTATACTTGTGGTCCATTTTGCCAGTCCTCACTGGTAAAGAGGCTATTTAAGTCTTAGGGGTTAAGTTTATGGTTAGAATTAGGGTTAGTGGTTCGGTTTAGGAGGTGGGGTTAGGGCAGGGAATTAGGTTTAGGGTAAGGGTTATATTTAGGGTTAGGTTTAGGATTAGTGGTTAAAGGAAAATAGGATTTTGAATGGTAATCAATTGACGGTCCCAAAAAGTACTCACAAGTATAGTAAAACATAGCTGTGTGTGTTCAGTCAAAAACAGAATGGTGGCCACGTCCTGGCATTCTTGCAGTGATTCACATGGAGCTTTTATACCCCCCCCCACCCTCTCTCTCTCTCTATACCACACCTGCTGTCTCGACCTCTGAATGCTCGGTTACGAAAATCAAACTGACATTTACTCCTGAGGTGCTGACCTGTTGCACCCTCTACAACCGATATGATTATTATTTGACCCTGCTCGGCATCTATGAACGCTTGAACAACTTGAAGAACAATCTGGCCTTAATGACCATGTACTGTTATAATCTTCACACGGCACAGCCAGAAGAGGACTGGCCACCCCTCAGATCCTGGTTCCTCTCTAGGTTTCTTCCTAGGTTCCTGCTTTCTCTGGAGTTTTTCCTAGCCACCGTGCTTCTACACCTGCATTGCTTGCTGTTTGAGGTTTTAGGCTGGGTTTCTGTACAGCACTTTGTGACATCAGCTGATGTAAGAAGGGCTTTATAAATACATTTGATTGGTTGATTTCTGTCTAGTTAGTGAACACCAAACTAAACTCTCTAACAATAACGCCATTCTTTCAGATGTGCAGGAATGTCAAAGGGATTCAATGAGTGGCTCCACCTATCAGATTTCCCTTCCACAAAATGCAAACACACCTCAGCATGTCATGATCATGTACAGACCTCACTCACTAGACACTCTCCAGACCTGCCTCACTAGACACTCTCCAGACCTGCCTCACTAGACACTCTCCAGACCTGCCTCACTAGACACTCTCCAGACCTGCCTCACTAGACACTCTCCAGACCTGCCTCACTAGAAACTCTCTAGACCTGCATCACTAGACACTCTCTAGACCTGCCTCACTAGACACTCTCCAGACCTGCCTCACTAGACCTGCCTCACCAGACACTCTCCAGACCTGCCTCACTAGACCTGCCTCACCAGACACTCTCCAGAACTGCCTCACTAGACACTCTCCAGACCTGCCTCACTAGACACTCTCAAGACCTGCCTCACCAGACACTCTCCAGACCTGCCTCACTAGACACTCTCTAGACCTGCCTCACCAGACACTCTCCAGACCTGCCTCACTGGACACTCTCCAGACCTGCCTCACTAGAAACTCTCTAGACCTGCCTCACTAGACACTCTCCAGACCTGCCTCACTAGACACTCTCCAGACCTGCCTCACCAGACACTCTCCAGACCTGCCTCACTAGACACTCTCCAGACCTGCCTCACTAGACACTCTCCAGACCTGCCTCACCAGACACTCTCTAGACCTGCATCACTAGACACTCTCCAGACCTGCCTCAACAGACACTCTCCAGATCTGCCTCACTAGACCTGCCTCACTAGACACTCTTCAGACCTGCCTCACTAGACCTGCCTCACCAGACACTCTCCAGACCTGCCTCACTAGACCTGCCTCACTAGACACTCTCCAGACGTGCCTCACTAGACCTGCCTCACCAGACACTCTCCAGACCTGCCTCACTAGACCTGCCTCACCAGACACTCTCCAGACCTGCCTCACTAGACCTGCCTCACTAGACCTGCCTCACTAGACACTCTCCAGACCTGCCTCACTAGACACTCTCCAGACCTGCCTCACTAGACACTCTCCAGACCACTAGACACTCTCCAGACCACTAGACACTCTCCAGACCTGCCTCACTAGACACTCTCCAGACCTGCCTCACCAGACACTCTCCAGACCTGCCTCACTAGACACTCTCCAGACCTGCCTCACCAGACACTCTTCAGACCTGCCTCACTAGACACTCTCCAGACCTGCCTCACCAGACACTCTCCAGACCTGCCTCACCAGACACTCTCCAGACCTGCCTCACTAGACACTCTCCAGACCTGCCTCACTAGACCTGCCTCACTAGACACTCTCCAGATCTGACTCGCTAGACGTGCTTGCATGTGGTCTCCCATGTCACCCAGTACTCTCCACTGACTTCCAGTCGAAGCTCGCATCCACTACAAGACCATGGTGCTTACCTACAGAACAGCAAGAAGAACTGCCCCTTCCTACCTTCAGGCTTAGCTTAAACCCAACATCCCAACCAGAGCACTCTGTTCTGCCACTTCTAGTCTCTTGTCCCTCCCACCACTAGCGGATATCAGCTCCCACTCAGCCCAGTCAAAGCTCTTTCTGTCCTGGCACCCCAATGGTGGAACCAGCTTCCCCCTGATGCTAGGAGAGCGGAGTCCCTGCCCATCTTCCCAAAACGTCTGGAACTCAACCTCTTCAAAGAGGATCTTAAATAAGACATCTCAGTCTTACCCCCACCCCCCCAAAAAATACAAAATAAAGATGAACTTAACTTCTGTTTTCTTACTAACACTGACTTTACTGATAACTTCTTTAATAAGGAAAAGTACTGACTATGAGTGTGATATGTGGTTGTTTCACCTAGCTTCACTATGACACCCCTTCAAATTAGTGGATTCGGCTATTTCAGCCACACCCGTTGCTGACAGGTGTATAAAATCGAGCACACAGCCATGCAATCTCCATAGCCAAACATTGGCAGTAGAATGGCCATACTGAAGAGCTCACTAATGATCAACATGGCCCCATTGTAGGATGCCATCTTGCCAACAAGTCACTTCGTAATTTTCTACCCTTCTGGAGCTGCCCCGGTCAACTGTAAGTGCTATTATTGTGAAGTAGAAACGTCTAAGAGCAACAACGGCTCAACCGCGAAGTGGTAGACCACACAAGCTCACAGAACAGGACCGCGGAGTGCTGAAGCATGGAGCATCGTAAAAAATAATCTGTCCTTGGTTGCAACAGTCACTAAAGAGTTCCAAACTCCCTCTAGAAGCAACGTCCGCACAATAACTGTTCATCGGGAGCTTCATGAAAAGGGTTTCCATGGCCGAGCAGCCGCACATAAGCCTAAGATCACCATGTGCAATGCCAAGCATCGATTGGAGTGGTGTAAAGCTCACCAGCACGAATGCATAGTGTCAACTGTAAAGTTTGGTGGAGGAGGAGTAATGGTCTTGGGCTTTCATGGTTCAGGCCCCTTAGTTCCAGTGAAGGGAAAACAACCCTACAGCAACTGGATCCTGGACTTCCTGACGGGCCGACCCCAGGTGGTAAGGGCAGGAAACAAATCAAATCAAATCAAATGTATTTATATAGCCCTTCGTACATCAGCTGATATCTCAAAGTGCTGTACAGAAACCCAGCCTAAAACCCCAAACAGCAAGCAATGCAGGTGTAGAAGCACGGTAGCTAGGAAAAACTCTCTAGAAACCTAGAGAAGAACCAGGCTATGAGGGGTGGCCAGTCCTCTTCTGGCTGTGCCGGGTGGAGATTATAACAGAACATGGCCAAGATGTTCAAATGTTCATAAATGACCAGCATGGTCAAATAATAATAATCACAGTAGTTAACGAGGGTGCAGCAAGTCAGCACCTCAGGAGTAAATGTCAGTTGGCTTTTTTAGCACGTCCGGTGAACAGGTCAGGGTTCCATAGCCGCAGGCAGAACAGTTGAAAATGGAGCAGCAGCAAGGCCAGGTGGACTGGGGACAGCAAGGAGTCATCATGCCAGGTAGTCCTGACACATGGTCCTAGGGCTCAGGTCCTCCGAGAGAGAGAAAGAAAGAGAGAGAGAAGGAGAGAATTAGAGAGAGCATACTTAAATTCACACAGGACATAAGACAGGAGAAGTCCTCCAGATATAACAAACTGACCCTAGCCCCCTGACACATTAACAACTGCAGCATAAATACTGGAGGCTGAGACAGGAGGGGTCAGGAGACACTGTGGCCCCATCCGATGATACCCCCGGACAGGGCCAAACAGGAAGGATATAACCCCACCCACTTTGCCAAAGCACAGCCCCCACACCACTAGAGGGAAATCTTCAACCACCAACTTACCATCCTGAGACAAGGCCGAGTATAGCCCACAAAGATCTCCGCCACGGCACAAACCAAGGGGGGGCGCCAACCCAGACAGGAAGATCACGTCAGTGACTCAACCCACTCAAGTGACGCACCCCTCCTAGGGACGGCATGAAAGAGCACCAGTAAGCCAGTGACTCAGCCCCTGTAATAGGGTTAGAGGCAGAGAATCCCAGTGGAGAGAGGGGAACCGGCCAGGAAGAGACAGCAAGGGTGATTCGTTGCTCCAGAGCCTTTCCGTTCACCTTCACACTCCTGGGCCAGACTACACTCAATCATATGACCTACTGAAGAGATGAGTCTTCAGTAAAGACTTAAAGGTTGAGACCGAGTCTGCGTCTCTCACATGGGTAGGCAGACCATTCCATAAAAATGGAGATCTATAGGAGAAAGCCGTGCCTCCAGCTGTTTGCTTAGAAATTCTAGGGACAATTAGGAGGCCTGCGTCTTGTGACCGTAGTGTACGTGTAGGTATGTACGGCAGGACCAACTCGGAAAGATATGTAGGAGCAAGCCCATGTAACGCTTTGTAGGTTAACAGTAAAACCTTGAAATCAGCCCTTGCCTTAACAGGAAGCAAGTGTAGGGAAGCTAGCACTGGAGTAATATGATCAAATCTTTTGGTTCTAGTCAGTATTCTAGCAGCCGTATTTAGCACTAACTGAAGTTTATTTAGTGCTTTATCCGGGTAGCCGGAAAGTAGAGCATTGCAGTAGTCTAACCTAGAAGTAACAAAAGCATGGATTAATTTTTCTGCATCATTTTTGGACAGAACATTTCTGATTTTTGCAATGTTACGTAGATGGAAAAAAGCTATCATTGAAACAGTCTTGATATGTTCGTCAAAAGAGAGATCAGGGTCCAGAGTAACGCCGAGGTCCTTCACAGTTTTATTTGAGACGACTTTACAACCATCAAGATTAATTGTCAGATTCAACAGAAGATCTCTTTGTTTCTTGGGACCTAGAACAAGCATCTCTGTTTTGTCCGAGTTTAAAAGTATAAAGTTTTCAGCCATCCACTTCCTGATGTCTGAAACACAGGCTTCTAGCGAGGGCAATTTTGGGGCTTCACCATGTTTCATTGAAATGTACAGCTGTGTGTCATCCGCATAGCAGTGAAAGTTAACATTATGTTTTCGAATGACATCCCCAAGAGGTAAAATATATAGTGAAAACAATAGTGGTCCTAAAACGGAACCTTGAGGAACACCGAAATGTACAGTTGATTTGTCAGAGGACAAACCATTCACAGAGACAAACTGATATCTTTCCAACAGGTAAGATCTAAACCAGGCCAGAACTTGTTCGTGTAGACTAATTTGGGTTTCCAATCTCTCCAAAAGAATTTGGTGATCGATGGTATCAAAGGCAGCACTAAGGTCTAGTAGCACGAGGACAGATGCAGAGCCTCGGTCTGACGCCATTAAAAGGTCATTTACCACCTTCACAAGTGCAGTCTCAGTGCTATGATGGGGTCTAAAACCAGACTGAAGCATTTCGTATACATTGTTTGTCTTCAGGAAGGCAGTGAGTTGCTGCGCAACAGCTTTTACTACAATTTTTGAGAGGAATGGAAGATTCGATATAGGCCGATAGTTTTTTATATTTTCTGGGTCAAAGTTTGGCTTTTTCAAGAGAGGCTTTATTACTGCCACTTTTAGTGAGTTTGGTACACATCCGGTGGATAGAGAGCCCTTTATTATGTTCAACATAGGAGGGCCGAGCACAGGAAGCAGCTCTTTCAGTAGTTTAGTTGGAATAGGGTCCAGTATGCAGCTTGAAGGTTTAGAGGCTATGATTATTTTCATCATTGTGTCAAGAGATATAGCACTAAAACATTTAAATGTCTCTCTTGATCCTTGGTCCTGGCAGAGTTGTGCAAACTCAGGACAGCTGAGCTTTGGAGGAATACGCAGATTTAAAGAGGAGTCTGTAATTTGCTTTCTAATGATCATGATCTTTTCCTCAAAGACGTTCATGAATTGCCACGCTGATCCTCAACACTGGGGCCTCTCAGGGGTGTGTACTTAGTCCCCTCCTGTACTCCCTGTTCACCCACGACTGCGTGGCCAAACACAACTCCAACACCATCATTAAGTTTGCAGACGACACAACAGTGGTCCCGTGTGGCTCAGTTGGTAGAGCATGGCGCTTGCAACGCCAGGGTTGTGGGTTCATTCCCCACGGGGGGACCAGGATGAATATGTATGAACTTTCCAATTTGTAAGTCGCTCTGGATAAGAGCATCTGCTAAATGACTTAAATGTAAATGTAATGTAAATGTGGTAGGCCTGATCACCGACAACGAGGAGACAGCCATAGAGAGAGGGCAGAGAACTGGCAGTGTGGTGCCAGGACAACAACCTCTCCCTCAATGTGATCAAGACAAAGTAGCTGATCGTGGACTACAGGAAAAGGCGGGCCGAACAGGCCCCCATCAACGGGGCTGTAGTGGAGCAGATTGAGAGCTTCAAGTACCTTGGTGTCCACATCACCAACAATCTATCATGGTCCAAACTCACCAAGACAGTTGAGAAGAGGGCACGACAAAACCTTTTCCCCCTCAGGAGACTGAAAAGATTTGGCATGGGTCCCCAGATCCTCAAAATGTTCTACAGCTGCACCATCGAGAGCATCATGACCAGTTGCATCACCGCCTGGTATGGCAACTTCTTGGCATCTGACCGTAAGGCGCTACAGAGGATTGTGCATATGGCCCAGTACATCACTGGGGCCAAGCTTCCTGCCATCCAGGACCTATATAATAGGCAGTGTCAGAGGAAAGTTCATAAAATTGTCAGAGACTCCAGTCACCCAAGTCATAGACTGTTTTCTCTGCTACCGCATGGCAAGTGGTACCGGAGCGC
>NC_092087.1:86180641-86245641 GCF_045679555.1 Salvelinus alpinus | reverse complement strand
GAACGAACGACATGGATCATACATAGGCTAACACACAAGATGTATCGCGTAAAACAGATATGATGCCGCATTCAAAACAACTAGGAACTGGAAATTCGGAAATCTCCGACTTCCGACTTTAGTGCATTCATGACAACTGGGAACTTGGTGGAAAAAACGAGCTCCCACTGGACAAATTGTTTTGAAAGGTCATCCAACTGAGAATTCTAAGCGGCAAACTCGGGCATCTTTCTAGATCTCCGACTTTCCGACCTGTAGATCTAGGACGTCATGATTTGACCTAGTTTTTGTCCCGTGTTGCCAGTTGTCTTGAAAGCACCATGAGCTGCTTCGCACTGGGCACCGATGTCAATTCAACATCTATTCCACGTTGGTTCAACGTAATTTAATTGAAACGACGTAGAAACAACGTTGATTCAACCAGAGCGTGCCCAGTGGGTTCATCCTAGATCAACATGCAGAATAGCAATTTAATGTTATTAAAACATATAATTAATTTGAGTGTTTTTTTTCTTTAGAGAGGCAAACGAAAACCCACAGGCCTACAGCCCAAAAGCTGATGCCTACCTCCAAGCCACAAAACATGGGAAAACAATCTGTCGTAGAAATGTGGGGAAACCATTGACTGTATACACTCTCACATTCAAAGTTAATTTATCATGTGGCAGAAGATAGAGGTCGTGTGAGTAGAACTTTTACGACACCTAAACAAATGAACATATAGGGGAGGGGAAGTTTTTACACACTAAACCATGCCCCTCTCCCTGTCTCCCGTCTCCTTATGGAATGCAACGGGAGGAGAGAAATTGATGGAATAGACGCTTTTCGCGAGGATCCTAAATGGACTTGTCTTGCTAAAGATTTCAGATAAAAACCTTGATCATTTGAATAGATCGATTCACTGTGTGTCATCTCCCCCCGCCCCGTCCTCTCCTGACACCCAGATAGCCTAGCCGCCCGAGCCAGCAGTCTCCTGCGACTCACTCTCCTCCCCACGTCCGAGGTGAGGCGCTCAGACCAGGGGGGGGTCCAGAGGAGGGCCCGGCCTCTAGCCCCCGGCTCCAAGCCTAGGACATAATTAATGGTAAGATCCGCTGCAGGTTGTAAAACAGACAGCCTTGGCCACCACTGAGCGGCAGCCAGGAGGAACTGTTTACCAGATAGAGAGCTGATAACTGCGAGGCTCTCGTGCGCTAATGGTAGGATGGGGAATGCGGCTGTCTCGAGCTGTGATGGAGCGATCGTCCCCTTTAGGCACTAATGCCGTGGAGTTTATATACAGACCGTCCTTCACTCACACACTCTCTCTCTCTCTCTCTCTCTCTCTCTCTCTCTCTCTCTCTCTCATCTCTCTCTCTCACACACACACACACACACACACACACACACACACACACACACACACACACACACACACACACACACACACACACACACACACACACACACACACAGAGAGAGAGAGAGACAGACATACACAGCACTTTTTTAAAGATGGATGAAGAATAGACAGATATGATAGCAGCGCGAGACATCGTCATGTTCCAGAGTTATCTGTAATATTATGACTCATAAAGGCTTTTCCCGGGCACTTGGAAGCCCTAGGAAAATTAAGCCGTTATGATAAGATTAAACCGACAGCAGTGACGTTAAAAACGTTTTAAATGTACCATTCATTACTCCTTTTAGGCCAAACGTCACAGCTGGGTAGCATAATCAACAGGTAGACCTGAGCCTATAGGCAGTCATAATTCCTGAACCACTAAATAGTTGGCAAACAACAACGAGTGGGGGACATTTCCTACTTAAATCAGAAGCAGCACAGATTTATCAGAGTGCTAAAACGTAACGGCATGTTTTTACTTCCAATGATAACAACGGAAGTGGGGCGCATTCATTGTTAATGATTTTAAACTCGGTGGTGATTGAATTTCTGCTTCCATTGAAGAGAACCCGTTGTCTATATAAACCCGTGATCCCCACGGGATTTTGTTTATTTCTTCAATCTCCATCGAGTCATCTGAACCCCTAGAAGTAAAATTTTAAAAAAGAGGATGAGAGGACGCATTTGTCAAAATAACTTGTTTTCTGCGTTGTGTATAAATAAAGCTCATGTTTTTACGGATCATTATTTGCATCCTATAAATGTTTCATTCCCGTTCCATTTCCCACATAAATCAGGCACCCCTCTGCCGGTAAAAGTCGCTCGTTTGTCACCGGGCTCTGGCGTGCTCCGTGACAGAATAGGAGAAACAGAAGTACCATTAGGTAAACTATTCAACGCCACAATTTATACAACACCCAACGCGCGGATATAAACAGAGAGGGGTTGCGTCACCCTACAGTATTTAGGGTTCTGTGATGCAGGGTCCAGTCACAGAGCTTTATGGCTCCGTCCGGATTCTAAATTAAGATCGTTTTGCAACACGTGCACTGCATTTCTTATTATATGGCCAAACCCGTCTGTTTTCAGTGCACATATAGCCTACTAAGAAAGTTAGGAATTTCAGATGACACGTGGAAAACATTATGAAGACAGCAGAAGGTTTAATTAAAAAAAAAAAGATTTTGTGTAATTAGGACTATTATTATTATGAGCCTACCAATATATGCCTGTGGCTTTTAGGTCTACCATGATATGAGAAAGTAAACAGATTACATTTCTTCCTCAATCATAGTCCTAATATAAACAGGCTATATGTGTTTGCACCTGTCCTGAATAGGCTCACCTTATCCGAGAATGGAAGCTATTTACGTGGCTAGTTTAGGCTGCTTGTTGACAATCATTATTTTGGAGCGTCTGTCGGGTGTCTGTCTGGCCGGTGGGCTCAGGGCAGGGCAGGGAGGGCC
The DNA here is from genome assembly GCF_045679555.1 of Salvelinus alpinus. Classification (NCBI taxonomy): domain Eukaryota; kingdom Metazoa; phylum Chordata; class Actinopteri; order Salmoniformes; family Salmonidae; genus Salvelinus; species Salvelinus alpinus. Next base: position 86,242,791 of record NC_092087.1, on the reverse strand, counting down.
AGGCGGAGACTTCACGGATCAGTGAGATAGCGTCTCCCACTGTGGCTAATGGACTATTAGTCCTATTAGTGACCCGACCGCCGCTCCACTGTCCAAACAACCCCGGGAGGCTGGAGCACCGCACCACACAGTGACGCGCCACCACACACTTTTACGCGCATCTTTATTGGGCAGCAGAAGTGGACAGTGCAAATTTGAGACCAAGTCTAAAGATAATTTATATACTGAAAAATTATTGATACTTGTTTTCTGGCCTTATTTTAATTTTCATAGTTTGCCATGTACAATTGATTAAATATATATATTTTTCTCATCAATCTACACACAATACCCCATAATGAGAAAGCAAAAACGAAAAAAAAAATTTGGGGGGCAAATTTATAAAAATAAAAAAACAACTGAAATACCTTATTTACATAACTTTTCAGACCCTTTGCTATGAGACCTGAAATTGAGCTCAGGTGCATCCTGTTTCCATTGAACATCCTTAAGTTGTTTCTACAACTTGATTGGAGTCCACCTGTGGTAAATTAAATTGATTGGACATGATTTTGAAAGGCACAAACCTGTCTATATAAGGTCTCACAGTTGACAGTGCATGTCAGAGAAAAAAAACATCTGAGGAAAGGTACCAAAAAATGTCTGCATTTCTTGAAGGTCCCCAAGAACACAGTGGCCTCCATCATTGTTAAATGGAAGAAGTTTGGAAGCACCAAGACTATTCCTAGAGCTGGCCGCCTGGCGAAACTGAGCAATTTGGAAAAGGGCCTTGGTCAGGGAGGTGACCAAGAACCCGATGGTCACTCTGACAGAGCTCCAGAGTTTTCCAGAAGGAAGCCATTCCTCAGTAAAAGGCACGACATCCCGCTTAGAGTTTGCCAAGAGACACATAAAGGACTCTCAGACCATGAGAAACAAGATTCTCTAGTCTGATGAAACCAAGATGAAACTGTTTTGGAAGACTAGTCAGGATCGAGTGAAAGATGAACAAAGCAAAGTACTGAGAGATCCTTGATGAAAAACTGCTCCAGAATGTTCACCTTCCAACAGGACAATGACCCTAAATACACAGCCAAGACAATGCAAGAGTGGCTTCAGGACAAGTCTCTGAATGTCCTTGAGTGGCCCAGCCAGAGCACGGACTTGAACCCGATCAAACATCTCTGGAGAGACCTGAAAATCGATGTGCAGGACGAACCCCATCAAACCTGACAGAACTTGAGATGATCTGCAGAGTAGAATGGGAGAAGCTCCCCAAATACAGGTGTGCCAAGCTTGTAGCGTCATGTGATATTTCAGTTTTTTATTTTTAATAACTTTGCAAAAATATCTAAAAACCTGTTTTTGCTTTGTCATGTAGATTGGTGAGGATGAAAAAAATAACAATTTTATCAATTTTAGAATAAGGCTGTAACGTAACAAAATGTGTAAAAAGTGAAGGGGTCTGAATACTTCCCGAATGCACTGTAGCTTATAAAAATATGCCTGCTTGTCTATAATGCAGTATCTTATGTATGCTTAACGAAAATGTCTACAAATGACACAGCAGGCTGAACAAAAATATGAACGCAACACCAACCCTTGGATTGGTCCCATGATTCATGATCTTAAATAAAAGATCCCAGAAATGTTCCATACACACAAAAACCAGGCCTCACAACCACCGACCATGTGTATGGCCTCCTGTGAGCGATCGGTTTGTTGATGTCAATGTTGTGAACAGAGTGCCCCGTGGTGACGGTGGGGTTATGGTATGGGCAGGCAGGCATAAGCTCTGGTCAAAGAACACAATTGCATGTTATCGATGGCATTTTGAATGCATAGAGGTACCGTGATGAGAGCCTGAGGCCCATTGTCGTGCCATTCATCCACTGCCATCACATCAGGGTTCAGCATGAGGTGGTGGCCATGTCACAAGGATCTGTACACAATTCCTGAAAGCTGAAAATGTCCTGCATACTCACCAGACATGTCACCCATTAAGCACGTTTGGGATGCGCTGGATGGATGTATAAGACAGTGGTTTCCAGATCTTGCCAGTATCCAGCAACTTCGCACAGTCATTGAAGAGGAGTGGGACAACATTCCACAGGCCACAATCAACAGCCTGATCAACTCTATACGACGGAGATGTGTCGCGCTGCATGAGGGACATGGTGGTCACACCAGATACTGACTGGTTTTCTGATCCACACACCTACCTTTTTGCATATCTGTATTCCCAGTCATGTGAAATCCATAGATTCATTTATTTCAACTGATTTCCTTATATGAACTGGAACTCAATAAAATCTTTGAAATTGTTGCATGTGGCGTTTATATATTTTTTGTTCAGTATATATATATATACACCATAACATCACAATTTACCAGACATTGCAATGTTTATAACCTGCAACAAGTGCATATAAATAAGGGGGTTGACATGACAACATTTAAAATGGGCCTAGAGCATCATTTTCTATTATATGAAATACAAATCGTTGCTAAAGCAGAGCTTGTGTGATGAAATAGATTTTAAAAACCCAAGGGTTTATTTCTATCAAAGTATAGAGAATTAAAATGTGAGGTAAGTGTTTCTGATTTTTCTAAGCTATATATAATATAGCGTAAATCTATTATAAGGATAAATATTTGAACGTTATTTTTGGATGCAATAATCACTTTTTTAACTCTATTTTTATGTTGGTGCGTAAAAGTGCGTAAAAGTCAGAAGAATAACCCCTTGTTACGGAAAGGAATAGGAATCAATATATTATTTCACTAAATACTTCCTACAGCAATTGACAAATAAAATAACCATATTTTCGTTGTACAAACAAAAAACAAAATGCCATTCATGAAAATAGAAAGACCTAATAATGAAATTACAGTAGGCCCTATACCAATGTATTATCAAAAGCCGTTTGTTTATTTAATGTACCTTTGGTTATAACACCATACATTTTCATAAACAAATCTTAAATTAAAACGTGTCACTTTGGAAGGAAACTATCTTATGCTTCTTTATCCGAATAAAGAAATAAAGTTAAACCGCCTTGTATAGAAGAACTGCCAACACAACCTGCAGACCAGCCTGTTCAGCCGGTCCTGACTGCGTGACGTAGGGAGAGCCACCTGCAGAAACGATGCAAATGTCCATTAATCAAATCAGCTGACTGGTTATCTGACCACTGTTGTCGTGGTCGCAGCATGCGGCAAGAAAACAGAACCGTTATCGACATACAGTTAGAACAAACATCAACACAGACAGGCCGACATGTTTTGTGATTTTACCATGATATAAACTATTACGGTGTAGTAGGCCTATCAAGTTCATCAGAACACTAATAACAGAAAGTGAGACCACAGCAGCAGAGCAACGTTTTGGCGCAAAGGAAGGACACATTTTTGGAAGCTACAAGATATCAATTGTCGATTGTGAATGTAATTTTTTTACGCATGTAAACATTCCTTATTCATAGACCCTATAGCCATGGTCTGGTCTCCCATTGTGTTTGTTATTGGAGGCATCTTACCTTATGAAAAATAACCTAATTGTCCATAGTCATTGTCCAAAACAAACGAACCGGCCATCCACACGTGCACTCTACTCAGTAACTTTAAGTACAAAGGGCGTGTTTACTTTGAGCCCGGGCCTCCCTTTAACTCTCTCAAACCGGCCATTGCGAGGCCCGAGGAAGAAGACGCTGTCCCAATCTAAACATCGCGAGCGGATGAGATTATCTCTCGTCTCGCTCCCTTCCCTTTTCTCTCCACTATAGGCTTCCCAATGGTTCGAACCGCAACCAAGCATTCGACCCTGGCGCCTATACTTGGCCACAATTGACAGACGACAAGAGGTGTAGCATTTCCTTTTGTTGCCCCCCCTCCACCCCCCCACCCCCTTACCCTCTACCCTTTACCCCCCACTCCTTTCCCAAAAGCCAGGTAAACGCCTAACACTGAAATGTCAGTGAAATCTCATCCCCTCCCGATTTGACACAGAAACAAGTGAAATATATCGAAGAAACATTGTTTGAAACAGCAAAGACCAAAGGCCTGCGACGGGCTATTTTTTTTCCATTTTGATTCATCTTAATACTTTAACACTTAGAACAAGGCGGCCACATACTTTGATACGTGCTATTAAACATATCAAAGAGTTCGGATATATATTAGGCCTTGGCTTATGTGATACATCCCGCCATAAAAGCAACCTCAGCATCCAGAGAGAGAGACTTGGGGAGGTTCGGTGTCCCCTTGTGCTCATGTTTGGATCACGGCCCGGCGCGGAGGAAAGAGACGTCACGTGGCATAATAAGGTGAGAAAATCCGAGGGTTCTGTGTTTTGTCCAACAGCGTTTGATTCTCAACGCTTTTCCGGCTCTCGTCGTTTCTGTTCGGAATCTAAGGCTGCAGTCTATAACGGGGTAATACAATGTTGGGGACTGACTAACCTGTCTACCACTCGATACACCTAAAATAACAGCAGGATAATGAAGAATAAAGGCTAAAAAGGCACAGCCATTTCTGAGCAAATGAATGCAAATAAATATAATCAACGTTAACATATGAGTTTGCCAAAAATAACAACAACGATTACTGTTATGAATATGTGATAAAGGCACAATAGCTCCTGAGTTTGACAGCACAAATTAGTTTTTGCAAACGTTGATTGTGAATAATAATGATAATAATCATCATTATATTTATGATTCACAATCAACGTGTCCAAAAACGAATTTGTGCTGTAGAATTCCAATAAGCCTTCACCTACTAATAACTTGAATTAATAAATCACAATTGTATAAATGGCATGATCATGAGTAGAACGCAGTACAACTCTCTCTGCAATTACTTTTTTAGGCCTAGTTTTATATTCTATCTAAATGACTTTTTATTTTTCGTGAAGGCCTATTTTCATTGAATGTACCCAACAAATAAAATTCAAAAATGATGATCACATTTCGTTCATAGAACAAGCATAGAACAAGCAACAAGAACAAACATGACCATTTAAACAAGGACAGAAGCGTTGCGTTTAAAAAATAGGCATATGAATTTGCACGAGGCTACCAAAATATTCAAACAATAAAAATGTACTTCCGTGCAATTACACTTTCACGCAGTATGATTCATACAGGAGAAACATTTGGCCTAAATGTAAACAACGTTTTAAAAGGCTACAATAAATGTATGTTTTTCGAGATGTTTATTTTTTTTTATATAAGAAGTTAATGGAAAAAAGTTTCAGTCGTTCGTGTAGCTATCGAAAATATATCATCCACTTAACCATCCATCAACAACCCATAGCCTAACCCTTCCGGCGTGAATCTCCTGAGCATGGGGGCAAAACTATGTTCTTGACCTCAGAACGCATCGCGTTACCCAACATTCGTTGGCGTCGTTGGATTTAATGCTTATTTAAACTACATGAACGGACATGGTGACTCGAGCCCCGTCGTCTCGTGGCCAGTCTAAACACAGTCCACCGGTGGCCTTGTTAGGCACTATTTTACGAGCGTCCCGACTTCCACGAGGACATGACCGGTGGCGTTGATATACCACGAATGAGAATGCGCGCCGGCGTGTCTGCGAGCCGTGTAACTAGAATTCATCATCAGACATATATCTGACAATATCCGTCCTCCTCCTCCTCCTCCTCCTCTAGGTCCCTGTCTAGTCAGTGAATCATTGTCATGAGTAGGCCTCTGCAGTCTCTTGCTATGGTTTATGGTTGGGCCTAGCCGGCATCTGTATTAAGTCAGATTTCAGGTCAGATTTCAGATTGCATTTGATTCGACTTTATGGCACAGATATGGTGCACGCACATTTGAACGAAGGAACACGCACACACACACACGCACACACACAAGCAGCAAATGGGTGGACTAATCTGTCTGTCAGAGCTAGCTAATACCATGGCACCTCTCTGCGTTGTGTCTGGTGAGGGAAAACCCTGCCTCGCTGCCATGCATGAAAAAAACGTTACTCAGGCTACAGGAGTGTCTGTGTGAGTGAGGGACCGGTCTAGAACTGAGGGCACAAAGTGACAGCTGTGTGTGTGTGTGTGTGTGTGTGTGTGTGTGTGTGTGTGTGTGTGTGTGTGTGTGTGTGTGTGTGTGTGTGTGTGTGTGTGTGTGTGTGTGTGTGTGTGTGTGTGTGTGTGAAACGGAAAGGGAGTTGATAGGGAGCAGATTGTATTGGCTAAAAACGTCAATCAGTTTTGCTGGAGGAATGTTAATTGCCGCGGATACCCTGCTTATCGTCCCCACGGAGTTATTAATATAGCCGGATAAGAAGGCACAGAGACACCCGCCATGGGCTACTGCTGCAGCTAGCTACTCTTCGCATAGTCTTTTTGTTTACTTATAATGTGTACGATGTGCATGGCATCTTTGGGCTAATGGGCTGCTGCAGCACGGCTAGCTTATAGGCTAGTCTAGGGCTAGGCTACTCATGTTATTCGGTTATTGCCAATGACCTACTGTTCAAATTTGGGAAATTACAATAGTGTTATGTTTGTTATCCTTGATCAAAAATGTAGATCTGTTGTTCCACAGCACTAATTAATGTGGAGGCCGGAGCTGCGTTTTTGCATGCAGCCTGGGGAAGGTCGAACCGTGTACCTGCTGTGACACATCTGCTCTGACATTAAATACAGATGTAGTTTTTTGAATGCAGTAGAGTTGCACCCTTTCCTTTTTGCTTCATGTCATCATTGGTGTATTGTGGAGCATATACACTGAGTGCACAAAACATTAGGAACACCTTGCATCCCCTTTTGCCCTCAGAACATCCTCAATTCGTCGGGACATGGACTCTACATGGTGTCGAAACGTTCCACAGGGATGCTGGCCCATGTTGACTCCAATGCTTCCCACAGTTGCGTCACGTCGGCTGGATCTCCTTTGGGTGGTGGACCATTCTTTATACACACGGGAAACGTTTGAGCGTGAAACACCCAGCAGCGTTGCAGTTCTTGAAACACTCACACCTACTACCCTACCCCGTCCAAAGGTACGTCTTGCCCACTGAATGGCACACACACACAATCCATATTTCAATTGTCTCAAACATTAAAAATCCTTCTTTAACGGGTCTTCTCCCCTTTCATCTGTCTGGTCCCGTGTTGCTCAGTTGATAGAGCAAAGCGTTTACAACGCTAAGGTTGTGAGTTCGATTCCCACCGGGACCAGTAGAAGAAAATAATCAAAAATGTATCCACTCAACACTGTAAGTCACTCTGGATATGAGTGTCAGCTAAATGACTAAAACGTAAACATCTACTCTGATTGAAGTGGATTTAAGAGCTGACATCAATAAGGGATCATAGCGTTCAACTGGCCAGTCTGTCATGGAAAGAGCTTGTGTTCCTAATGTTTCATTTCTACAAGCTACATAGACCTATAAAACCGTACAGACCTAGTCCGTGGTCCGGTTCCCCGCACAAAGATTAAGCCCTAGACTAAAACGCATGTTCAATGTAGATTCTCTATAGAAAGTGTTTGAGTCCAATATCTCTGTGTCCGGGAAACCGGCATGGCTGTATGGAATATGTTGGCCTAGCAGAGGCCGGACACTTGACCTTCACGAAGTGACAGGCATATAGCTTGGCGTTTTCTCCTCGTGCGTTTGCTCGATAGCATGCACAGATTTCTCACTCACGTCCCCAAGACATATAAGGGGATTACGCACGGCAGCACATCCATAACTTGTCATTGACGTACTTCAAAACAATATGTACAGGAACATTTGGAACCGTATAGATGAAGTTCACAAAAAGGGACAATTACTTTATTTTCAGTATTTTATTGTCACAGCGCATGATCAGCTCTGTCTAATTGCCTAGTTTTCGCCATGCGTAAAAGTCATATTTGAATTCCAGTTGATGGCCTATTTTGAAATATATGTATATTTTTTGTCAGGGTGTAGGCTATTTCATGCGCTCGTGGAAAGAGGGAGCGTGCACATGCGTTTTGGTGAGTTTTTTGTCTCTCCATCGTTCTCAAATGTGATTCCGGATCAAGTTATCTTAATAACTCATCCAAAATACCTGAATAAGAATAACACTGATAAATGCGTAAATTAATGGGCAACCTATATGCCTATAGCGTAGACAATGTAGGGAGGGTATTATATATAGGGGGGGGGTTACAATGGAGGCGGGTCACCCTCTTCAATAGCTCCGCTCTCCTCCCCTCCCAACGCGTCCAAATACTTAGCTCGCTCGCGCACTGGCTCCTCTCACCACCTTCCCTTTCTATCTGTTACGTACATCCCGCCCCAGACCCAGACCCAGTGACATCACGGGAAGAGACAAGGGGCTTCGCCCTGCTCCCATCTCCAGTTACAAAAACACACAGGAACTCAATTGTCAAAAGATCGCACCGCACGGCTGGTTTGTCTATAGCCTATGGAGAACCAGGCCACACTTATAGGACTAAACCTTTAACCAAACCTTTGTTTCTTTTCATCAGGGGATGAGTTGGGATATCCAGCCGTTTAGCGCGCGCACCTCCGATTACCGAGCCTCTAAATCAAGTATTATTTAAAACGGGGTATATAGTATCATATGTTACTCAGCGGGTTCCATTTCCTTGATGCGCGCGAGCAGGACCTCGATGGCATGATGCTCCCGAGCCCGCTCACTTCCACGCCGTTCTCAGTCAAGGATATTCTGAAACTCGAACAGCTAGAGCAGCAGCAGCAGAGGCAGCGATCTCAACAGCACCAATCTCGACATCTGGACCCGCAACAGATCCAACACCTGTCCCACACCCAACAACACTTAGTACACCCGGAGTCGACCCAGCAACAGCAGACCCAGTCCCAGCACTTCCAGGCGTCACCGTCCTGTATGCTGGCTTCAGCGGTCGACAGCCCTCCGTTCTCGGACGGGGAAGACAACATGGCTTACCTGAGTTCTCTGGCGGCCCAGGACGGGCATGGAGAGGCCTGTCTGTCCCCGGAGATGTTCGTCCATCCCGGGCTGGGCCACCTGACCGACCCGAAGCTGGAGGTAGACCCGGAGGATCAGGAAAACAGTGAGTTGAATAATAAGATTATTATTATGTATGAACAAAGGGACACAAAGCATCGCTTTGAATAAAATACCTAATATAGCCTCTCAATATACACACTCATGATCATTTGCATCGACAGTATATATAAAACTAGAAAATGTAAGGATAACGCAATAAATTATTGCGGAAGGTGAAAATGTGTCTTAAAAAGTGTCTTGGTTTTAGGCTAAATGTTAGGCGCAGGAGTTTTGAGAGTGTGTTATCATTTCAAAAGACACAAACGAGGCCTGTTATAATTCAACAAAACTACATTTTAATTCCAAATGGTGTCTGGAGAATGTTACGTAATTCAATAATCTCGTCTTTAAATATCAGATTTTTTGAACATTTTACAAATAAAACATTAATTTAGGTATGTAGGAGAATAACTATCTCAACGGGTATAAATATGTTTTCATTGTGCTATTGTCTTTATTCTAAGGGCTGCATAGACTGATAAACTAGTTGAAATTATGACACACAAATGTTATTGGACTATAACTACTTTATAACCAATAGAATAGCATGAATGTTATAACCAATAGAATAGCATGAATGTAAATACGTCTTAAAAATAAACGACAAAGAGTAGGCCTAGCCTGCAACCAAGTGAAAGTAAACATTGTGGAAAAATGGTTGTCTTTGGTTTTGATTTATGGTCAAACCTTTAGACAGTATTTCTCACTATATAGCGCGTTTGTTTCTTTTACTTCATTTATCTAAACTCCTTTATCGTGAAATATACACGTTTTGAATAGTTTGGATTAGACGTTTTACTGTCACGGTTTTCAGAAGGTAGGAATACTGACTGACAAAATAATTACACATTTATGTCAGTAAAACGAAATTAGTAAGCTACACACATTCAAATAAGATACATTATGAAATATATTTCCCAAAATATTTTTATAGGCTACTTTAATAAAACTAAATTGCTATTTTCAGAGTAGCCTACAAAATGTTTATGCTCATCTCTTGACACCACAGAGAGCTGTGGCGTGGTGTCCAAGCCGCTGGAGGGAGAGGACAGCGGCCAGGGGGACTCGGATCGGCCGGCCAAGCAGAGAACCAGACGGAAACCCCGGGTCCTCTTCTCCCAAGCCCAGGTGTTCGAGTTAGAGCGGCGCTTCAAGCAGCAGCGGTACCTGTCCGCTCCTGAACGAGAACACCTGGCGAGCACTCTCAAACTCACCTCCACGCAGGTCAAAATCTGGTTCCAGAACCGACGGTACAAGTGTAAGCGGCAGCGGCAGGACAAGTCCCTGGAGCTGGCGGGACACCACCACCCTCCCCCGCCAAGACGAGTCGCGGTGCCGGTCCTGGTCCGGGATGGGAAGCCCTGTCTGGGCGGGACTCAGAACTACAATGCTCCGTACGGGTCGAACCCCTATAGTTACAACGGATACCCGGCCTACACGTACAACAACCCGGCATACAACAGCAACTACAGCTGTACTTACACCAGTATCCCTACTCTCCCCCCAACCACCTCGGCTAACCCCTTCATGGCCATGAACTTGGGGAACATTGGGGGGCTTAGCGCCTCTCCCCAGCCCCAAACGCACCAAGGGACAGCGGTCACGACATGTCAGGGCTCACTGCAAGGGATCCGGGCCTGGTAGCCCCACTCCGGTTACAGCCCGGATCAAAACAGAGCATTGTTTTACACCCACACCGGTGACATTAATCGAATCCTCTCATGCCGTTTTTTAAAGGGTTCTTCCCCTTTTTAAAATAAAGGGAGTTATTTCTCAGCAGTATTTCGGAAACAGTGTTGTTGTTATGTAGTTATAGGCATTCGTGTCTGCCTGGTGGGGTGGCTGTCGTTGGATTAAGACTGAAAAGGTGCAAATTCAACATGTTTACTCCACTCTCGGTGACGGTCATCAGAAAGAAGCTGTGCGTAACGGTTGAAATGGATTTACGACCAACAATGGTCTCATTTTATTTGAATGACCAACTATCCAGTTAACGTTGGATATATAGGATAGGCCTAATCACGAGACTAGACGTTTGATAATTGTGATATACGGAGTAAGGGTGTTCTAGTTACTTGTAAACATGTGCTTAAAAGGATGTCCGGATTATTCAACAGTGATGGCCTGTAGGTGGATTTCCCAATCTACTATTCTCAACGATTTGTTTGATATTTCTAATGTTTCTTTAGCCATGATGACATGACAAGTGAGAGAGAGTGTTTGATTGTTTTCAAGCTTATGTAATGCATTGGCATTTATTTGATTTATTCCATTTTCTAATTTAAAAAATCCTGGAATGGCAGAAATTGAAATGGGCTGTAATCCAACCTTGGGCTCTGAACACAACCAAGACAATTTGATAAAATCTCATAACTTGCTTTCGAAAACGAATAAATTCCATATTTTGCTACTTTGTGCAAGCTTTCCACGGTCCATTACATTCTTTGTGAGGCTCTTGAGAGTTTTCTATGGTGGGATCCTAATTCTCCCAGTGTGCGTGTGGGTGTGCGTGAGTGTGTGTGAGAGAGAGAGAGCGAGCGAGAGAGATGGATAGGCTAACTTCCCGTTATCTACAAGTTGTTCTAATTTGTCAAGATGTCTGATATTATTGAAATATCACCTGCTTTTCGATGTGCCTTTAATTACGAGTATATAAAATGGGGATAGAAATAAGCAATAATGTTACAACATGCTGGATAAGAATAATCTCTGCAAATCACTTTCATCACAATCATCTTCAAAAAGCCACATCTAAAGTAGAATAGACGACTGACAATGAATAGACTACATTGAGGCATGAATGGCCTCTTGGCAAGACACGACATGGATATCAAGACAAGGAAAGACTCATTCTCTCTCTTTAGACACAATTCCACTAAACCGGTGCACAATATTTAAATGAAAACCTTGCATTCAAAATGTCCCATTCCCGCAATAGCAGGTAAACGTATTGCAATTGTAGCCTACTTATTCGAACACATGAAAATAGCTTTTTTAGTGCTAGTCTGATTCAGGTTGTTAGCCACAGCTTTGTTATAAAATCTTGCCATTTGGAAATGTGTCGCGCCCGGAAGGCGGTTGGAGAAGGCCAGGCAACAGGCACACTCGAATTAATTGTGCGGGTGCCAGTCTGTGTGAAAAGAGGAAGTTATTCTCCATTTGAGGCGCTTTAAGGACGCGATTAGCAACCTAAAATACCCTGAAAGAAGCAGCTCGAGCGGGGCTGGAGAGGCCGAATAATAGGCCTTATTGGATTCCTGGACAAAAGGTGTATGGTAGGCTGGCCCGGCCACTCAGCAAAGACAAAAGAACCCAAGAGCTGAGAGATTGACGTCCTAATATTCCAAATTGAGGCACAGGCAGTGCGTTATTTTAACTGGCTGCGCTATACTGTGATTGGGATAGGGAAAAAAAGTGTTCACTTTTGTTCGCTTTTGGGGAGGTTTTTGTTCCCGAAGAAAGGGCCTCTGATTGGGGCGGAGAGGGAGAGCCCCAGCCGGGGCAGCAGGGCTGGAGGTTAGGCAGCGGGGGGCGGCTGTGTGAATGAACGGTTATTATTGCTACAAGTTTCACCATTTCTGTCTATCTGCGGGAAAATGGAGGACAAGGAGCAGAGAGAATTCAAGGAGGAGAAGAAGCATGGCGGCCTGGTTATGAGGAATGGGGCATTGCGTTATGAGAAAATAATATTTTTACAGAATAGAAATATAATCCATAGGTATTTGATCTATCTTATATCAATTTTGCAACATGTCGAAAATACCAGATTTTGATAGCCTAGGCTATTTGAAATAGCCTACCATAGGCTATAGACTCAATGTCAGTCATTCAATACACACTGAACATTTTGATTAAGATACATAAATCTAAGAAACTTGATAAGTCTAATTTATTAAAAGATGAACATAGCAGCCCACTTGGAATTCAATGAGTAGACAATATGATGTTTAATTTTCCCACTATGTGACCATCTGAATTCACTATTCCTTATGGGTGGCTCAAACCTGTCCTCATGACCTTTTGTAACAGCCAAACGTTTTGGATAAACGTTTTATTTAACCATTTTTTGTGCATACTTTTCCCGTTCACGTTAGCCTACAATTGTTCAATTTCTCATATTTTAATCATGACAGACAGTGCTAGCCTTTGGCGGCAATGCCGTTGTCCTGGCTCTGTGGGAAACCGCCAGGCTCACGCATACCACCGTGGGCAGATCTGCAGAGCGCGAGGAGAGAGGAAGTGGAAATTAGACAGACACGCGAGCAGCGGTTCAGGCCAAAGACATTATCCAGACGAGGAGCAGCCGTCATCACACGGCCCTGTCGATGAGCGCCATAAATACTGGTCTGGGGAGAATCTCCGAGGAGACCTCCCAAATGGCACCCTATTCCTTATTTATTCCAATATTTTACATGGGCCATGGACAAAAGTAATGGACTAGGCGATATAGGGAATAAGGTGTCATTTAGGACGCACAATGGGGGAGAATCTCTTATTACTAAAGAGCTAAACTAAAGCATCAGATGAACACACTCAATGCGTTCCAAATTGCACCATATTGCCTTAATAGTGCGCTACTTTTGACCAGGACCCATAGGGCATTATACTGGAAATAGGGTTCCATTTGGGACGTACTGTTACAGGGACTGGGAAAGGAAGGATCACTGTTGGCCGAGCTTAAGTGAGCTCGCCGTGGGAAAGCGTCAGAGCGCGAGAATAGTTGAAGAGTTGTCATGCAGCATAATCTTCCGGAGACATATTTTGAAGGGAGGAGAGGGGAGAGGCTCATATACTCGACATAAATTGAGCAGGATTTCAGATCAACGCTGGGCCTATTGGACAGGTTTGGTTAAAACAGGAACTAGCGATGGGCCATCGATACATTCTTAAAACGTAGGCCTATAGGCTACTAAGTTTTATTTTTATTTTTTAAATGTAACCTTTATTTAACTAGGCAAGTCAGTTAAGAACAAATCCGTATTTACAATGACGGCCATACACCGGCCAAATCCAGACGACGCTGGACCAATTGTGCGCCGCCCTCTAATAATAGTATAATACTAATAATACATAATAATTATTGGTATTATTGTTATTAGGCATTTATTAGTATATATTGTTACTATTGAATAACAGTGTTGCAATAATAGGCTATTAGAAGAAGTTGTAAAATCACAAGCAATCATACACGGTTTATGCGCTACAGGCCACAAGAACAGTCCAACTGAATAATTCAACGGGAACTTTTGGGCTGAAGACAGGATTTTGACTCCAAATAGCCACTTGTTGTAGAATTATTTTCCCAAGCTCTCTGACAACTCTCATCCTCCTTTGCTTAATTTGTTTTCATCTTTCCCTTATCCCTCAGAGTTAACTAGGCAAGTCAGTTAAGAACAAATCCGTATTTACAATGACGGCCATACACCGGCCAAATCCAGACGACGCTGGACCAATTGTGCGCCGCCCTCTAATAATAGTATAATACTAATAATACATAATAATTATTGGTATTATTGTTATTAGGCATTTATTAGTATATATTGTTACTATTGAATAACAGTGTTGCAATAATAGGCTATTAGAAGAAGTTGTAAAATCACAAGCAATCATACACGGTTTATGCGCTACAGGCCACAAGAACAGTCCAACTGAATAATTCAACGGGAACTTTTGGGCTGAAGACAGGATTTTGACTCCAAATAGCCACTTGTTGTAGAATTATTTTCCCAAGCTCTCTGACAACTCTCATCCTCCTTTGCTTAATTTGTTTTCATCTTTCCCTTATCCCTCAGAGTCGCAAGATATGCTCACTCCACAACCACACACTCAACCAGTTCAACCCTCCTGTCCTCTCCTTCTCATCACCAGACGATCAGGCGCGTACCTATTTGGCTATATTTGTCTTATATCGAAATAATCAAATAAACCCTGATGGTTTGGAACGACTCGACTACTGTATTAACCTATCGGGGGCTCTATATCGGAACCATGCTCTCCCTAATCTCCTGTTGGGCCCAAAACAGATTTAAACGAATCAGGACTCCCCTAATGCTCTCGCGCTACTAATGGGGATTAATTGAGACGTGAACAAAAGGAGGCCTCGAGTTTGTCACCCACTGATAAGCAACGTTCTAGACTAGAGTCTAGCTGGCATTCTCACTCCACCGCTGCTTCAGGAGTAGAGCCATAGAGCATACCTGCGGTCTCAGTGCGGGACCAACCACTTGATGTATGTAAATAGATTTGGAGACAGCATGGCGTCGCCTCAGGACGCTAGCAGCCTCGTCGCTGGCTGCAGCAGAGTTTACGTTTCTGATTTGCATCGGTTTTAGAATCAGCCAGGACACCCGTGACACAAGCCAGTATTTGACGTCCATCCAGGTATGAGGGCGTCGGGAGATGACGTTGAAACCGCAACACTAAAGCAAACAGTGAGCGCTGTTACCTTCAAGTAGGTTTCGCTAGACATTCTGGGATGGGAATGACGGGCGGCTGTGTTAGCGTCTGCCTCTGATTCCAAAGAATGCAAGTTCGAATCCAGCAATAGAAAGTTGTTTTTTGATAATTTTGTTTTAAGCCCATCCCAAACCGTAACCATTTTGATGAACGTCAAATTCTAACGTGAGACTGTGAGAGCTGGTAGTTTGGAATACCCAATGGTGGTGTGAGGCTCTCAAATTCAAAGGACCAGAGCAAGCTGCAGCTTGCTGTGTTGGAGTGACATGGAACTTAGATAAAGAGAAGCGGTGACCACGAGGAAGAACAACACAAATGGGAAAATTAAGATTCTAATCGATTCTCCATGAGTGGAATGGGAAGGTTAATTTAGCCTTATGTCAATACAATAAAACAATAATTACCCAAATGTTTGTGTTTTTGACTTGACATCAACACCCATCGAAAAATACCAGAAAAGGCTGGTTTCAATTAGGCTATTGACACACTTGCAATTTGGTCAAGCTTTGTCAATAGGCATAGAGTTAAAGCAGCCAATGCTTAAATGTGATTTTATGGATGAATATTTTTTATTTTACGCCATTCATATATTTTTCTAATTATGCTATTATTCTTAAAATATTTTCTGACATTGTGACACACACACGCAAACAGTTTGGTTATGCGGTTCTCTCTACACATGACCCTAAACTGTTTACACTAAACCTAACCACAACCGGAGCCGTTTGTGTGTTTTCCTCTCAGATGGCAGATTAAGACCTATTAAACACTTATTAGTCATTATTGTTCTTTAAATTTACACAGCTGTGTGTGTGAGTGTGTGTCGAAATGTCAGAAAATACTTTAAGAATAAACAAATATGCATGCGTAAAATAAGAAAAAAACACAAAAACGATGCATGAAATCTAGTTTACACAACATTACAATTAACAATAGTTGACAGGCACACAAATAATTACAAAAAAAGAGGGACTGGTTCCAGAAATGTTCGAATCGGGCCAAATTCTCTTAATTGGACCGTCTTTGGACAAAAGGTGTCCGATTGGGTGCCACTTATTAAGATCAGTTCTGACCAGAAGAGAACTGTATGGAAACTAGAGTCTTTCAGAGTGAAAGAGAAGTGGATAGGGCCTTGGCCTTTGGTTTTGAAGAGAACGGGTGAAACAACACGCCCTAAGGAGGGCCTGGCACCCTATTCCCTATATTGTAGCCAGGGCTCTCATCAAAAGTAGTGCACAATATTGGGAATAGGGTGTAATTTGTGACGCAGCACAGCCCTTTCTGATGCGGGTTGAAGACCCAGGACACCGCCTCCAGTTGTTGCTTTACAGTACCGCGGTTGGTTTGATTAATCGGCCTTTAGTCACATCTCCACTAGAGGTAGTTACAAACAGAACCGCCCGCACCTACTGTATTTACCTGTAAGTGCGGTTACCCACACACACACACACACACACACACACACACACACACACACACACACACACACACACACACACACACACACACACACACACACACACACACACACACACACACTTTCCAAACTGAAGTACGTCGTCATTAGCAGCTGTTAATGACGCGCGCACACCCACACAATATACCTCTCTTCCTCGCTTCGTCAACATCGATATAACAAAGCCATGTTTTCACCAAGACGTGCCCAAACAGCGCGCGCGCAATCTTAACTGGGATAGGAGGAAGAGGGGCAGGGAAGGAAGGAAGAATCAACTGCTGTCATCACATTCCCCAAGCAGAGAAGAAATGTTAGTTAAAGACTGCAGTTAACCATTGGATGATATGGGATGTCGGCAGTGCTTAATTTGAGCTGGATCCTGTCGGAACAGGTTCTGGTATTTCTTGGTTTTGGACTGTTTCGTTCCGGTACCTCTTATGGCATTACATTTTCTCTCTCTCACCCTTTGCAATGTAAAAATGATAATAAAAGCTATCAAAAAGTTTATTCGAGTTGCCTCTTCGTTAATTCTCAGTTTGTCAGTGTCAAAGTAGCCTGTCATTTCGATCATTTGTGCAGTAGGGCCTATTATGGTGCTTTCAAGACAACTGGGAAAACGAGGTCAAATCATTACGTTAGTGATCTTCAGGTTGGAAATTCGGAGCTCTAGCTTCCAGACTTGGAATTCCGAGTTGGATGACCGTTCAAAATGAATTTGCCCAGTTGGTGCTAGTTTTTTTTTTCGATTTCCCACTAGTCTTGAATGCACTGAAGGTGTAAGTATGAGATTTTCAGTTCCGAGTTCCAAGTTGTTTTGAACGCAGCATTAAAAAAGTTTATGCCAAAGTATTCAGTCACGTAAAAGGACGTACAGTTGCATGAAATGCGTTTATAAAAGGCAAACATTTCCCCGGACCCTAGTCCACTAAACATTTTCCCCACGTGTGCAACTTCTGTAATGCCTCTACACTACTGCTCTATGCCACTATAAGAATGTAGTGAAATGCATGCAGTGTTTTATTATTATAAAGGAGATTAGTTTCTCATGCGTTCCGGTACCTCAGAGCTCCCCAGGTCACCCCCCTCTCGCACTCACTTTTTGTTCCTGTACCTCATGATTTACAAATGAAGCACTGGATGTAGGTTGTGTATGCGGCTATGGCATAACGCAACATAGAGGGCTGGCTAGACAACGGACTAAAGTAGAGGTCTATAGGCCGTTAAATATGGGCACTATGGTTTACAGACAGTCTCAGATATCCGAACAGCTGAACATTTTCGTTTTCTTCTCCTTGCCAAGTTTGTCATCCAAGTTTGACTGTTTCTTGTGCTGGGAACCAGGCTTTGGCGCGGGTGCGGACCTCCAACCGGGCCGAGGCTAGGTCGTTCATCAGCCGCAAACATCTAAATATTTATCCCCTCTCTGATCTAGGTCTTACACGATAACCACCCAATGCTACTTTCTAGGTCAAAACAGACCTCGTTTCTGGGAAATGTCGGTGGGAATCATTCGTCCAGAGCTGACCAACACAACTGTCATCGTTTACATGCGCGAGGCTAACAATAACATTGTATTATTGTTACGTGGCAACCGATTAGCACCCCAGCCTTGCTGAATCACACAGGACACTTGAACCCACCCCAAAATAAAACATACTAATGTTGTCGTCTATTTGAAAGCTTTTATTTGTGACACTAACTATTCTTGCCAAATTGAAACCATGGGACTACAAGGATCTATGTGCGCAAAGCATAGTTCTGATATATTGAGCATGACAAGTTTTCACATCCCAGATCTCAGAACTGTTTTGTTATTCTTTCATAACCCATTAATAGCATCACCTTAAAAGGTAGGCTACCTAAAATGCAGAGTATCAAAATCCTAAAACATTTGTAAATCTGTTTTTTTTAGGGGGGTGCAATCGCAGATAGAACCTTATGGCTCTGAAATGTCAACCTGGGTTCAGCCATGAGGTTCTGTCTGGCACAGAAGGTACAGATGATTTCAATAGAGAAGTAGGCTACAGACTTTTCATGATTAAATAAAGATAATACCCTTCTTTCTAACCGCATCATCAAATACATGAATTAATGTTCATCGCAGATTTGTTAAAGTGATAGTTCCCTAACATGACAAATACACTAAATCCTATGGAGAACAAGCAACAATGCTAAAGCTTAGCTCTGGATGAGTAAACTGATGTAGTATTCTGGTCTCTGACACCCAAAGTCAGAAAACTACTTGCTAGTTATCAATAAAATGTGGTAAGATTGTAATTTTAGTGAAATAACCCTTCCATGGAGGTTTTCGCATTAATATAAAACAAGACAAAAACAACGTCTTTCCCAAGGGCCTTAAACATGCTCATTGGCAGGGTTTCTCAAAGTCGGTCCTGAAGCCCCCCCTGAAGCGACTCAGCTGACTCAAACAATCAAAGCTTGATGATGAGTTGGTTCTTTGAATCAGTTGTGTAGTGCTAGGGCAAAGACCAAAACATGCACCCAAGGGGGGCCCCAGGACCAGGTTTTGGAAACACTACTCTAAGGCACCTGTATTTGTTCATACCATAAACAGCTGACGTTACGGACATTCTTCTGAAAAAGTGGTGAGAAAAATGGAAGTCATTTAAAAAGAGGGCCAGAACCCACAATATAAATAATCAAGGATGTGGGACTATAACGTTCTATCTGCAAAATGTATGGTTTTGAGATGAGTATTTTTTAAAGTGATGTCTTCCTCTTTCATGCCTCAATAAGTATACTGAACCAAACTATAAACGCAACATGCAACAATTTCAAAGATTTTACTGTGTTACAGTTCATATAAGGAAATCAGTCAATTGATATAAATTCATTAGGCCCTAATTAATGCATTTCACATGACTGGGCAGCGGCGCAGCCATAGGCTCACCCACTTGGGAGCCAGGCATAGCCAATCAGAATGAGTTTTTCCCAACAAAAGGTCTTTATCACAGACAGAAATACTCAGTTTCATCAGCTGTCCGGGTGGCTGGTTTCAGATGATCCCTCAGGTGAAGAGGTCCTGTGCTGGTGTGGATACACGTGGTGTGCGGTTGTGAGGCCGGTTAGACGTACTGCCAAATTCTCTAAAATTACATTGGAGACGGCTTATGGTAGAGAAATTAACATAAAATTATCTGGCAACAGTTCTGGTGGACATTCCTGCAGTCAGCATGCCAATTGAATGTTCCATCAAAACTTGAAACATCTGTGGCATTGAGTTGTGACAAAACTGCACAGTGGCCTTTTATTGTCCCCAGCACAAGGTGCACCTGTGTAATGATCATACTGATTAATCAGCTTCTTGATATGCCACATCTGTCAGGTGGATGGATTATCTTAGCAAAGGAGAAATGCTCACTAACAGGGATGTAAACAAATTTGTGCACAAAATGAGAGAAATAAGCTTCTTTGTGTGTATAGAACATTTCTGGGATCTTTTATTTCAGCTCATGAAACATAGGAACAAGACTTTACATGTTCCGTTTATATTTTTGTTCAGTGCATATAACATACACACATACACACACACACACACACACACACACACACACACACACACACACACACACACACACACACACACACACACACACACACACATCCACAAAGTATTGAGACCCCTTGACCTTTTCCACATTTTGTTACATTACAGCCTTATTCTAAAATTGATTAAATTTTTCCCCCTTCATCAGTCTACACACAATAACCCATAATGACATAGCAAAAACATCCTCCAGATGTGACACTTGGCATTCAGGTCAAAGAGTTCAATCTTGGTTTCATCAGACCAGAGAATCTTGTTTCTCATGGTCTGAGAGTCCTTTAGGTGCCTTTAAGCAAACTCCAAGTGGGCTACTGAGGAGTGACTTCCGTCTGGCCACTCTATAATAAAGGCCTGATTGGTGGAGTGCTGCAGAGATGGTTGTCTTTCTGGAAGGTTCTCCCATCTCCAAAGATGAACTCTGGAGCTCTGTCAGAGTGACCATCGGGTTCTCAGTCACCTCCCTGACAAAGGCCCTTCTCCCCTGATTGCTCAGTTTGTCCGGGCGGCCAGCTCTAGGAAGAGTCTTGGTGGTTCTAAACTTCTTCCATTTAAGAATGATGGAGGTCTCTGTTTTATCTTTGCCTCGACACAATCCTGTGTTGGAACTTTACGGACAATTCCTTCGACCTCACGGCTTCGTTTTTTCTCTGACATGCACTGACAACTGTGGGACCTTATATAGACAGGTGTGTGCCTTTCCAAATCATGTCCAATCAATTGAATTTAGCACAGGTGGACTCCAATCAAGTTGTAGAAACATCTCAAAGATGATGAATGGAAACAGGATGCACCAGAGCTCAATTTCAAATCTCAAGGCAAAGGGGCTGAATACCTATGTAAATAAGGTATTTGTTTTTTATTTTCAAAACATTTCTAAAATTTCTAAAAGCCTGTTTTCTCTTTGTCATCATGGGGTATTGTGTGTGGTTTGATGAGGAAAACATTTATTTCATCAACTTCAGAGTAAGGCTGTATTTTAACAAAATGTGGAAAATGGAAACGGGTCTGAATGCACATGTACCCTACATACAACTATATTTGATTGTCAACCCAGCAGTGTGATTGGATTGCAGACATAACCTGCAGGCACAACGTTATGGTGTTTGCCCAGATAGAACGTTAAAAACAATTCTTTGTAAATATACTTTAAAAAAAACAACAACTATCTGACATCTCACATGTAAAGGACCACCTAAAGAGCAACACTGTGAATAACTAATTTCTTACCAAAATGTCAGAACCTTATAGTCCTAAGGTCATGAAGCAAAGAATTGCTGTGTGTTTGGTTCAAATGAGAAACACCCGTTGAATGAAAACCATCTGAGTGATGGACTTTTTATTATGCTTCAGCCCTGTTCCATCAGAACTAACCAGCAACTTGTTAAGTCTGGTCTGTTCTATGGCTTATGTTCAGACTCCGGCCTAGAGGCCTGGTCGCTGTCTCTGTTCAGCTAGTACACTCCTTGCCAATCCTGTCATTTGCCAAAGACAGGAGAGGCATGTTAGCTAAAAAGACCTTGGCCCATCTGTAAACGCCTTAAGGGAAGTGCACAAAAATAAGGAGTATGACTAAATCATACATCTTTATGCTTAGACCTACTTCACCAATGTTGGCCATCTAACAGGGTTGGGGTCAATTCCATTTCAATTCAGAAAGTGAAACAAATTCCAATTCCACATTTTCCATATTAAAGAGCATTGATCAGAACTGAAATGTCAGTGTATTTACTGAATTGCCTGGAATTTAAATGGATTTGACCCCAACCCTGATATCCTAGTAATTTTATCCTAACCTAATGCAATGGATGATATAGGCTAGGCCCCACACGCTATTGTAACATGGTACACCTCGGGCTGTCGTCTCTCTGGGTGCAACTCAGAACCAGCATGACAGTGACATTCATCGTTCTCTGTGTATTTCCAGGAGACATTATTCTCGTGTAAAACATACAAGTAACTGCCAAAATAAAGGAAACAATATTATGAAGTGTGTTAATAGGGCGTTGGGCCACCATGAGCCATCAGAACATCTTAAATGCACCTTGGCATAGATTCTACAAGTGTCTGGACCTACGTTGCAGGGACACGACAGTTCTTCCACCAGAAATACTATCATTTGGTGTTTTGTTGATGGTGGTGGAAAATGCTGTCTCAGAATCTCTCAAGAATCTCCCATAAGTATTGAATTGGGTTGAAATCTGGTGAATGACACACACACACACACTTACTTTAAATCACCTATGCTCCTTTGAGACCCCTGTTTCAAATCACTAAAATCTCTTCTAGTCATGGCAGACAAAATAATGGTCAACTGGGCAGTTTTCTACATGACCCTAAGCATGATGGGATGTTAATTGCTTAATTAACTCATATATTCACTTTCTATCTCTCATGTACTCAAAATGTTTCCTTTATTTGGTCAGTTACCTGTATATCTCAATAGCTGGATATCATAGGGGTGCTGATACAGCTGACACACGCCATATTATCAAACTTAATTATGACGGATGTTATTTACACACCATCCACTCAAGGCTATGATGATGTGAGTTATTATCCTGCGTCCCAAATGACCCTGCAGAGTGCACTACTTTTGACTAGAGCCATATAGGCCCTGGTCAAAAGTAGTGCACTAAATAGGGAATAGGGTGCAATTTGGGCTGAAGCCATTGTCTGTGTGTTTCATCTGCCACCAGCTGCATCACTGATGAAGAGGGTTTAGATTTTCTTCCCACATTAAAAACACCACTGACACACAATTCATCAAACTATGGACAGGGCTGTATAGGCTGGCTACAGCTGAGGTTATTCTTGAAAATATAGGCCTACGCACACGGGCAGACAGACAGACAGATGACACAGGGTTTGTGAGGAGGGGTAGGGATGGAAGAGGGGTAAGGATTGAGAGTTAGGGACGAGCAATACCAGCCACCTTAGTATACAAAGTGCAGCTGTAACATGCACTTTTCCAGTGTTTTACGGTTAAAATAACAGACATTTCTTACAGAACATTTTCACGAAAAAAGAGACAGGACACATTGTCATGGATCATTTCTCTCCAGCACATGGGGGCAGCAGTCCCAAGAGAAGACCCTGCTTCTGCGAGGCGCTGCCCGTTAGCGACTATTTATTTACAATTCACAAAATAATACAGGAAGAAGTTTCTCTTTCACTACAGATCAATCCTCTTTTCTAGCTTTTCATCACATCAAATTCACCCATCCCCCGTTCTTTCAGTCTTTGGTTTCCACTCCCAAACATGGCATACGGCAGGAAACACACATTCTACATTCAGTTATCTTTTCTCTCACCAACTCCTTTAAAGGGGAAGTTCAGTATTTTAGGAGCTAGCGGTGGCTAAAGTTGACTGAATTTTGTAGTGGTTGTTTAAAAAACCCTGAAGCATTGATACGTTTCTTCTGGCCCATAGACTACTTTCAGGATGAGGAACCATCTGACAAAGTTGTAAAATAGTGAACTTCCCCTTTAAGTTAACATATTCAAAACATTGTTCGCTACTTGTGTATTCAGTATGTTGTAGTATGTTGTTTCTACCTATATGTTCTATAGGGTGCCGTTCTGGGTGGCAGTTGGTTAGTCTATATGAGGGGGATATCCTGCCAAGTAATCTATTACAAGGATCCAAAATTCCCCTAACTTCCCCAAAATTCCAAGTTTTCAACAGGTCATTGGGGATTCAGGATGCCCAGCTTTTTTCCTAATGATTACAGGAACATTTCTGGATAAACTGAGAATTTTGAAAAGTTCCCAGAATTTTCCAACCATAATATGAAGGAACCTATATATTAAATCTTCACTTATCAGGTCGGTTCCAGAACACTTGTCTGAAACTCTACTAATTTACAGGTAGAATGAGTTCATCTAGGATAGAGTATTCCTATTCACACATGTTCTTTCCTGTAATAATATGGCTTCAGAAATGAAGGTTAGGGTCCAGTAGGACTTTGTATTTGTGCGTTTGACTCATGGCGGCTGATTCGAAGGCCGTGTGTACGTAGTAAATGTTGCTAAAAGTTACCATAGGATAAGTAACTACATGTAAGTAAGTTACTATTTAAATGATTAGTTACCATAGGATAAGTAAATACATGTATGTAAGTTACTATTTAAATGATTAGTCACCACACATAACTGTAAATGACTATAAGTGCTAGAAAGCGGTGCGTGGTCAGAAGGTTCCGTCCCAAATGGCACCCTATTCCCTATATAGTGCACTACTTTTGACCAGATCCATATGAGCTGTGATCAGAAGTAGTACACTATATAGGGGCCAAGATGCCATTTGGGACACTACACGCACTCTCAAGGGAAAGGTCTTCTTCTCCCTGTAAGTAGTGCACTATACAGGGAATAGGGTGCCATCTGAAACAAAGCCCATAACTCTCAACAGTCTGGTAGACTGGAGGTGTAGTACACCCTCCTACCATCCTCAGAGGTTCTGTCCCAAAAGGCACATTATTCTCTATATGGTGTCCTAGCACTTTGCACTCAATGTTCTAGCGCTTTGCACTCAATGTTCTAGCGCTTTGCACTCAATGTTCTAGCGCTTTGCACTCAATGTTCTAGCGCTTTGCACTCAATGTTCTAGCGCTTTGCACTCAATGTTCTAGCGCTTTGTACTCCTATTTTATTTATTTCTCTCTTCCTCATTCAGTCAGTCACATCCACACACAGTCAACACCACTGCCTTGATCAACTCCAATGTGTTAAGTTGAACATTTCAAGTCAAAATACTCATATTCCTCAATGTATATGTACAGGCGGAGAAATAAGTTAACACAAGCCAAGTCACTATCTCAAAGATGGAAAAGGCCGTTATTGTTTTAAATTGCATGAAACAATTTCTGGTGAATTTACTTCCCATTTCAGAATGCTAGACGTTAATCTAAATATAGTCCAGTGGTAGTAGTGACTATAGATATATCCTTAATGCTGAATCCACTGACTCCAGTCATCACCCAATACAGATGTCTTCACTTGGTCTACGTCCCCATGACCTCACCTTCCTCCCAAAGTGTGCCCTTGTTCACTTCCCTTCACTGATTTAAAAGGAAATGACTGGTATAAGAAATATGGTGGAAACTGACTGGCCCATGCCTCCACCAACCCAATGCTATTAGATTTGTGGGAAGTAGTGAACGAGTGCACATTTGCAGGAGAAAGTAGATATTATTGGGACTCTTTTAGATCTGTCCATAAAGCCAATGGAGGATGAGACTCATAGCCCCCTAGTGGCTATAGTAGGGAAATGCAGAAATATAATTCTAATAATATAGACAGTAACCGGACAGTTTATTAGGTACATCAGCTCATTTACCAAAATGGATGGCTCCTACAGCCAGTGAGTAACGTGGCTGTGGCTTGCTATATAAAGCAGGCAGACAGGCATTCAGTTACTGTTCCATTGAAAGTTAGAATGGGCAAAACGAGTGACCTAAGCGACGTTGAGCGTGGTATGATTGTTGGTGCCAGGTATGATTGTTGGTGCCAGGTATGATTGTTGGTGCCAGGTACTCCAGATCCAGAATCTCATCAACGTCTGCCCTCCTGGGCTTTTCACACACGACAGTCTAGGGTTTACCGAGAATGGCACGACAAACAAAAACCGTCCAGTCAGTGGCAGTCCCGGGGGAAAACATCTCGTTGATGAGAGGTCAAAGGAGAACGGCTAGAGTGGTGCAAGGTAACAGTCTGGCCACAAACAGACAGATAACGGAGCAGTACAACAGTGGTACAAGGTAACAGTCGGGCCACAAACAGACAGATAACGGAGCAGTACAACAGTGGTGTGCAGAACATCATCTCAGAACACACAACTTGTCGGTTCTTGTCACAGATGGGCTATTGCAGCAGACGACCACACCGGGTTCCACTCCTATCAGCTAAAAACAACAGGAAGCAGCTCCAGTGGGCACACAATCACCAACACTGGACAATTGAGGAATGGAACAACATCGCCTGGTCTGACAAATCCCGGTTCCTGTTGCGTCAAGCTGATGCAGAGTCATAATTTGGCGTATGCAGCATGAGTCCATGGACTCATCCTGCCTGGTGTCAACGGTACAGGCCGGTGGCGGTGGTGTACTGGTGGGGAAAGTTTCCTGCCACACCTTAGGTCCCTTGATACCAATTGAGAAAATAACGTTTCCGACACTTTGTAGAATCCATGCCCCAAAGAATTCAGGCTGTTCTGGAGGCAAAGGGAGTCCGACCCGGTACTAGATGGGTGTACCTAATAAACTGGCCAGTGAGTGTATATTTGATTTAAAGTGCCATGTACAGTATGCCTATAATAAACTATGTGAAAGATGGGGACTTGTTCTCCTATGTGAGGGGATAAGAGGAGGTCAGGTATAGATGGGACACAGCTTTTGGCAACAAAAAACTTTTGCTAACCCTTACACTTTTCCTTACCTTAACCTAATTCTCCTAAACTGCTACGTCAATTCTCCTAACCTGCTGCGTAAGTTCTAAACCTGCTGTGTAAGGTGAATTTTGACAAAAGCTGTATCTCTTCTAGTCAAAAACACTAGGGGGAGGGGCTTTTATTTCCTGGTTAGTTTAGAAGGTCAGAGGTCAAATGGTCAGAGGTGGGGTTACTGTGGGGTGGTTATAGAGTTAGATAGAGGGGGAACTTGGCCCAAAGATAGGAGCTGAGCTCTCTAGTACATCTCTATGGGGGTGGGTTCCTTGGGGGACATTTTGAGTGAAGGTCGTCCCTCCCTCTCTACTTCTCTCCGTCTCGGTGGTGCAGCCTTCTCTCGTACTGGCGCTTGGTGATGACGTATTTGAAGAACTCGTAGACGGACCAGCTGATGGCGGTGGAGGGCATCTGATAGATGATCCTGGCCTGGACGCCCTTAAAGAACGCCGCCCCGCCCCCCATCCTGTACACAGTCCGGAACGCCTCCCCTAACCCCGAGATGCGGCGCCCCCCAGTGGCCGACGCCGTCCCTACACTCGCTCCAACCTCCAGCGCTCCTGGGACCTCGGCATGGACCGCTAGGGCCTCCTGGGTGTTGAGGAGGGTCTTACAGACGTCCAGCGGGGTGGTGGCGGCGGCGGCAATGGCCCCGGCAAGCGCCCCGGAGATGACGTGAGAGGAGGGGTTGTACTGTCTGTGGGGGTTTAGCAGCTCCTGGAGGTACTCGTAGGTCATGAAGTGGAGAGCCTGGAAGGGGACGTTCATGGTCAGCTGCGTTGTGTAGGAGCGGTAGAAGGCCCCGGGGCCCTCGCGCCTCCAGATGGAGCCCATGCAGTCAGACACGCCGCGGTACGGGGAGTTGTACATCTGCATACGCTGCTTCACCACTAGGGGGGAGAGAAAGAGAGTTTAGAAAGAAAAAGGAACAGATGTTGAAAACACACTGGAGCTTTTAAAGTACACAACCAGACAGAGAGGAAGTTCAGCCTAGAGGAGGAAAGGGAGGAAGGTCAGCCTAGAGGAGGAAAGGGAGGGAGGAGAGGAAGTTCAGCCTAGAGGAGGAAAAGGGAGAGGAGAGGAAGTTCAGCCTAGAAGAAATGGAAGAGGAAGGTCAGCCTAGAGGAGGAAAGGGAGAGGAAGTTCAGCCTAGAGGAGGAAAAGGGAGAGGAAGTTCAGCCTAGAAGAAACGGAAGAGGGAAGGTCAGCCTAGAGGAAAAGGGAGAGGAAGTTCAGCCTAGAGGAGGAAAAGGGAGAGGAAGGTCAGCCTAGAGGAAACGGAAGAGGAAGGTCAGCCTAGAGGAAAAGGGAGAGGAAGTTCAGCCTAGAGGAGGAAAAGGGAGAGGAGAGGAAGTTCAGCCTAGAAGAAACGGAAGAGGAAGGTCAGCCTAGAGGAAAAGGGAGAGGAAGAAAGAACAGGTGATGGGAGGACAGAGAAGAAAATAATAGTTGAAAGGAAAAGAGTACCACATCTAGTCAAAACAGAGATATTAGGCTTTTAATGAGGGATACAGTTGAGACACACCATCAAGGGATTCCCCACTGCAGCCAATCAGAATGAGATGAAACCAGTCTCTAAAGGAAACACTACTTAGGAAAGTAAAAGGAAATGGGGCTTAATGGAATTCAGAACACCAGAAAGTTCAAAGCGTCCAATCCCGTCCCTAGTGACCCAGCCGGTGGACCAATGGCACAGCTGGCTGGCACACCTGGGCCTGGTCAGGTTGCTATGGAAACACCAATCACCATGGCCAGATGTGTGTGAGCCAGCGGATGTTAATGCTATACACTTGAGGGAGCAGGATGTAAACACACACCTGCAAACCGGTCGACTAATGACACTCACAGATGTGGGTTCCGATGCCCCTTTAGTTAGATGATGCTAACCCTCAACACTGATCTAAGGCCAGTTTTACTTTTCCTGCCCTAAAGGTCAAGGATAGGATATGACTAATGTAAGCTGATCCTATATCTGTGCCTACTAGCAACTTCTACCCAGGTGCTGCTCCTAATGGGCACCCCCAGTCCAGTCTCAGAGCTCCCCCTAGTGTCCTGTAGCAGTATATAAAGAGTTGTGGGGAGGTGCTGTACATATTCAGACAGAGAAGGGATTACTGTTCTATTAATGTATCAGGGAGTCTGACGCTGCAGATATCTACAGTGTTTATCAGGTGACATCACTGTAGTGTGTACATACACACACACACACACACACACACACACACACACACACACACACACACGGTCGCATTTAGCTCTCAGAACTCCGCATTTTCAAAACCCACACCATCAAAAACTCTGCGTCTTAAACCATTTCACCTGTGTTTTATATCAAAAGTCTGTGTTTTTTTTGCTTTAATAGAGCGTGCAACTCTAGTTTTTCATCACACAAAATACATAACTGCAACACATTCGACAGAAAATCGCTTTCATCAGATGACAGACAGAAGTGCAATGTTATTTGGCTAGCAGCATATAAGTAAATGAGCTAACAATTTAAAAAAAATGTGCTTTGATATATTTCTGTTTATCATCAACCAGGTTTCCATCCAACCTTTTAATGTCGGATAAAACATTTCATGACAGGCCTGTTGGAAAGAGCACTAACTTCCCAAACGTTGATAAAACACGCTAGACAAGGTGGAATCTTTGTGTCTGTAAAATGACTTCTGCCAGAAATGGTGATGGAAACACTTAGGTGCAAATATTGATATAATAACCATCATATTGAAGTAAAGTTGGAGTCACGTGATGACATGTGTGGTCCTCTCAATAAGACTCGTTAGGAAAGCATGCCGTTTATTAGGCTACAGATGAAATAAGTGATGAACTTCACAGGGTGGGGAAAGTGCACAGTGATGAGCTTGATGCTCCTTTTCAATATTTTATTTAACCTTTATTTTATCAGAGTCATACTGAGACCAAGGTCTGTTTTGTGCCTTGAATGACAGAAAAAAAACACATGAATATAAATACAAAATGCAAGTAGAAAGAACAACATGGTCATAAAAAACAAACACATTCATCATTAATTAGGTTTCAATCAGCTTTCTGAATGGACCTAGAGGCACCAGAACATCACATTCATCATTAATTAGGTTTCAATCAGCTTTCTGAATGGACCTAGAGGCACCAGAACATCACATTCATCATTAATTAGGTTTCAATCAGCTTTCTGAATGGACCTAGAGGCACCAGAACATCACATTCATCATTAATTAGGTTTCAATCAGCTTTCTGAATGGACCTAGAGGCACCAGAACATCACATTCATCATTAATTAGGTTTCAATCAGCTTTCTGAATGGACCTAGAGGCACCAGAACATCACATTCATCATTAATTAGGTTTCAATCAGCTTTCTGAATGGACCTAGAGGCACCAGAACATCACATTCATCATTAATTAGGTTTCAATCAGCTTTCTGAATGGACCTAGAGGCACCAGAACATCACATTCATCATTAATTAGGTTTCAATCAGCTTTCTGAATGGACCTAGAGGCACCAGAACATCACATTCATCATTAATTAGGTTTCAATCAGCTTTCTGAATGGACCTAGAGGCACCAGAACATCACATTCATCATTAATTAGGTTTCAATCAGCTTTCTGAATGGACCTAGAGGCACCAGAACATCACATTCATCATTAATTAGGTTTCAATCAGCTTTCTGAATGGACCTAGAGGCACCAGAACATCACATTCATCATTAATTAGGTTTCAATCAGCTTTCTGAATGGACCTAGAGGCACCAGAACATCACATTCAACAACATTTTTACCTCATTTGTGGAACAAACTAAAAGCTGATTTACATAACTCTGTAGAGACCAAAGGAATTTCCAGAGTTAACCATCCCTGAGACTGGGTGTGGTAACAAGCATGTCTAAAGTTTAGTGAAGATGTTAGGTACAGCGGGGACTTTTTGTAAAAGGGCTTTAGAAATGAATAAACATAGCAATGTATCAACCTACGCGACATCAGAAGAATGCAGCGATGAGCACTAAAATTGTCACCCGTAATAAAGCGCAGTGCGCCATGACAAACTGCATCTAACGGCTTCAATGAAGTGGCAGCTACGTTCATACAGATGATGTCGCCATAGGCTACGACCGATAGGAACTTCAACTGAATAACCTGCTTTCTGCTATTTAGCGAGAGGCAGGACCTATTTCTAAAGAAGACCATTTTTATTCTCAGATTTTTTACTATCAATATTCTTTTTAAAAGACAGCTTTCATCTATCCAGATGCCCAGATATTTGTAAGCAGGGACGCAATCAATAAGGACACCATCCAAAATACATGCTTAAATCAGAGCTATTTTTATATATGTGCTCCAGAGAACAACATGTGCTTAGTTTGACCTGCATTCAATACTAATTTCAGGTCAATAAAGTTTCTGTAATACAATGAAGGCATACTGTAGTTCAGAGAGTACCTGGTCAACCGTGGGGGAAATGGCATAAACAACTGTATTAAACAGTAAAAAGTACAGGACCCAGAATCGACCCCTGCGGGACACCTTTTGTAATATTCAGGAAACCTGATACACATGGAGTTCCATCTGTTAAGTAATTTTTAAACCAGTTACATGCAGGCTGGTCTAGGCCAATTGAGGAAAGCCTCCGAGTGATCAACAGTATCGAAAGGTCAATGAAGATGTCAATGTTGCCTTTTAGCCATCGAGTTAACCACATCAAGGAGGGATGCAGGAGAGAGAGTGCTATGACCTGGTCTAAAACTGATGTACATTTAGAATACATTTCAAAGATAAGAAAGATCTTAGCTGAGAATGAATCAAGGATTCTAATAGTTTAGCAAGACAGTTCTGAAATAGCGCAATTATTATTTAGGTGACAAGGACATACTGGCGGGTCTTATTCTGGTGACATGATGATCGATGCTTGGCTGCTCCGAGTATCCATAGCAACGGCTCAGCTTGGGCTGCTCTACTCAATGCAGAGACATGAGATAGCAGTTAGCTGTTAGCTACTTTTCCTCACTCAATAATCCTTGAGTTTTATCGGAGTATAATTATTTTCTGTCAAATAATCCCTCCTGTTTTATATTTGGTGATGAAACACTTGTGACAGATATCACTGAACTACGCAGCAGAGCCCGAGCAAATGCCTCCGCTTCAAAATGTTAGTGATGGATTTAATGATCCCGAGCCCTGCCCGTACCCTAGTTATTGATGAACAGGCCCTACTCGACCCTAACGTCGGGACCCGTCGGGCCCGGGCCTGGTAACAGAGCTCTAATGTAAGCTCTACCCACCCTGTATCTGCCAGCTGTTGGCTGGAGCGGACGTGCCAAGACCAGAGTGGACACATTCGCAATGTAACGACACAATGGTTTTGACAAAACCATCAGTAGAGTTGAAAATGCGATGGAAACCCATTTAACTTGGCTTTTTTTAACTGCAAAGGTAATTTTTATGTACACTACGTAAATCAGGCACAGCCTTTAATCCGCAACAAGTCAATTTGATGGAAACATCTCTGGTGGGAAAATGTGCCTATTGTTTTTATGCAGATTTTAGAATATTCACATGAAAATGTGTCGCCAGTTGGAGGGAAATCTATCTAGTGAAAGAATGTAGCAGCTACATTTCCAAAGGTTTTGCTTAAAGTTAATCTTGCATTTTAACTTTCTACCGGAGAAAAATGACACCTGAGGAAATGACCGGAGAATGGTATCCTACACATGAGTCAGAGCGCTGTCTGGTGATCCAATGACAAGAGACGATATATTATTTCATCAGAGCGCTGTCTGGTGAACCAATGACAAGAGACGATATATTATTTCATCAGAGCGCTGTCTGGTGATCCAAAGACAAGAGATGATATATTATTTAAATCAGAGAAGTACAGCTGCAGCATGAAACAACTCCTTTTACATTCATGATTTGGAGCAGAATTTACAATAAGCAATTTAGATCTGCGTTTGCAAAACGCAGCAAGATATTTATTTAGTGTTTTATCTTCCCTTTTCTGCATGAAAAACAAAGAATCCTGCATTAACCTGACCCCTGCACACACACAGTACCCAAACACACAGTATGCACAAACACACAGTACGCACACACACACAACGCACAAACACAGTACGCACAAACAGTACGCACACACACAAAGTATGCACGCACACACACAAAGTATGCACACACACACACAAAGTATGCACACACACACAAAGTATGCACACACACACAAAGTATGCACACACACACACAAAGTATGCACGCAAGCACAAAGTATGCACGCACGCACACACACACACAAAGTATGCATGCACGCACACACAAAGTATGCTCGCACAAAGTATGCACGCACACACACACAAAGTACGCACACACACAGTTTTACCTTCTGCTGGGTTCATGATTGCATCATGGAGTACAGTGGCCATGCAGCCTGCCATTCCTGTTAGAAAGAGACAGCAGAGAGGGTAGAGAGATAGTTGGTTACCAGTGCAGTAAGCCAAAAACACACAGCAGTGGATGCTGCAACTTTCCTTCATACTTTTCCTTAATCTGTCGGTCTCTCAGTGACCGTTGGTCAAATTAGCAACATTGCTAATAGCTCTAAGGTACAGTATGTTCGCACATGTCAATGTCTCAGTGAATGTGTGGCTGTGACACTGTACCATTAGCAAAGTGGCTGTTCGCTCCCGGGTGGACCACGTTGCTGAGTGAGAACTTGAGTTTCTCATAACAGGCAAAGTACAGAGCATGGGCTGGCCCCGCCCCTATCGCCATGACATTCAGTCCCCTCACAGGTCGCCACACCCCCTCGGTACGCACGATCTGACGTAGCGCGTCCATCACGTTACGGTAACGCGCCCCCGGCTCGGGCTGCAGGCTCTGCATCCGCGTCTGGAGAGAGAGAGAGGGAGGGAAGACAAGGAGGGATAAAGGGGGGAGGAGAGGGACAGAAAGAATGTAGAAGAGGGGGCGGGAGAAATGAGGGGAAAGGGCATCAATGCATAGTCAATCAACTCTTTCAACGTTCAGCTAATTAGTGGGTCAACTGATATGTGAAAAGTAAGAGTGCAGTCACAGTGCAGTCCACCAGGTCCAATACAGTAGACGTTTCTCTGTAGAGCCTATCAGTATGTTCGTGTTTACTGGCTCAAAGTCAGCTAGGTAGGTAGACGCATCACAATGCCAAGACATAATAAATAGGCGTGAAGCTACTGGGTTCCACCCTTCCTCTGTCAACAGGGCACCAGTCACTGTGTCACAACAGAATAATGCTCTGTGTAGGAAGGATTGAGCAATAACCAAACTTATGAGATTGCGTCAAGAGTAGAATAGCCTCCTTTATCCAATCACAGAGGACACCAAGACGGAAGGGTGGGGAAATGACTTCTGGAGAGCAGGGATGGAAATTCCCACTCATGACTACACACACTTCTGGGAAACGGAAAGTCAGAATGAATGTGGAGAAAAAGTGTTTTGTTGTCATATATATATATATATTTTTTTTTACACAAGGCTCTAAAAGACTGCCCCAACTTCCATTGTTTCTAAAGTGGTTTCAAGTGTTTGTTTTTTTGCAACGACAGATAGCCCAGGCCTTACATTTTAAAGGCCATTTCTGCACCTCACCAATTCTCAGAACCAATACAACAGTGTTAGATAGACCTCAACACCAGTCTGTCCTTGGCATCCCCCTCCAACCCATGTTACTAGAAACACGGAGCTAACAGTCAACACCATTTCTACACAATTAAACGTACTACCATGTTTATTTCCATTTTACTGTCCTGTTCGTTTTCACATGCGGCGCCATCTACGCCCTGCGGAAGTTGCAGTGCACACACACACACACACGCTATGTTTGTGTTGAGTCTACAGCAACAATGGTACACTTTCATCCCCCACTCCTCTCCTCTTCAGGAAATGGAAACATCAGAACGCACCCGGTTGCATAACATTCATTTGACCAGACTTAGCATTACCATGGTATAGACAGACACCTGAGAGTCCGGCTTCAGGGGGAAATGAAAGCATAGGGGTTAACCTAACACAGCTGAATCCCCTGGGAAAGTCCCCCCTTTCTGAATTATTTCTTGCCCTCTCACTTTCCCGTCCTCGTCTCTCTCGTCCTTCTCGTCTCTCCATTATAATGAGAAGCCCTAGGATGTGCAGCCCAGTCAGGCCACAGCCCGAGCAGCAACCGCGTGACACCAGAGTACAGTACACAGGATGGGGAAACCAGCTCAACATATTAGTGGTCTTCTCTCCTGTATGAGAAAGGTTGTATCCCAAATGTCACCCTGTTGCATAGCCTACATTTCACTACCTCTGACTGGAGACCTACTGGAAGGGCCTTGGTCAAGTAGAGCACTATAGAAGGAATATGGTGCCATTTGGGATGCAAAAAAAAATATGTTTGGCCTCGTCTTGTGAGGAAAGTCACGGTCGTCTTGTGAGGAAAGTCACGGTCGTCGTGTGAGGAGAGTCGCGGTCGTCGTGTGAGGAGAGTCGCGGTCGTCGTGTGAGGAGAGTCGCGGTCGTCTTGTGAGGAGAGTCGCGGTCGTCTTGTGAGGAGAGTCGCGGTCGTCTTGTGAGGAGAGTCGCGGTCGTCGTGTGAGGAGAGTCGCGGTCGTCGTGTGAGGAGAGTCGCGGTCGTCGTGTGAGGAAAGTCACGGTCGTCTTGTGAGGAAAGTCACGGTCGTCTTGTGAGGAAGGTCACGGTCGTCGTGTGAGGAAAGTCACGGTCGTCGTGTGAGGAAAGTCACGGTCGTCTTGTGAGGAGAGTCACGGTCGTCTTGTGAGGAGAGTCACGGTCGTCGTGTGAGGAAGGTCACGGTCGTCGTGTGAGGAAGGTCACGGTCGTCGTGTGAGGAGAGTCACGGTCGTCTTGTGAGGAGAGTCACGGTCGTCTTGTGAGGAGAGTCACGGTCGTCTTGTGAGGAGAGTCACGGTCGTCTTGTGAGGAGAGTCACGGTCGTCTTGTGAGGAGAGTCACGGTCGTCGTGTGAGGAGAGTCACGGTCGTCGTGTGAGGAAGGTCACGGTCGTCGTGTGAGGAAGGTCACGGTCGTCGTGTGAGGAAGGTCACGGTCGTCGTGTGAGGAAAGTCACGGTCGTCGTGTGAGGAAAGTCACGGTCGTCGTGTGAGGAAAGTCACGGTCGTCGTGTGAGGAAAGTCACGGTCGTCGTGTGAGGAAAGTCACGGTCGTCGTGTGAGGAAAGTCACGGTCGTCGTGTGAGGAAAGTCACGGTCGTCGTGTGAGGAAAGTCACGGTCGTCGTGTGAGGAAGGTCACGGTCGTCGTGTGAGGAAGGTCACGGTCGTCGTGTGAGGAAGGTCACGGTCGTCGTGTGAGGAAAGTCACGGTCGTCGTGTGAGGAAAGTCACGGTCGTCGTGTGAGGAAAGTCACGGTCGTCGTGTGAGGAAAGTCACGGTCGTCGTGTGAGGAAAGTCACGGTCGTCGTGTGAGGAAGGTCACGGTCGTCGTGTGAGGAAGGTCACGGTCGTCGTGTGAGGAAGGTCACGGTCGTCGTGTGAGGAAAGTCACGGTCGTCGTGTGAGGAAAGTCACGGTCGTCGTGTGAGGAAAGTCACGGTCGTCGTGTGAGGAAAGTCACGGTCGTCGTGTGAGGAAAGTCACGGTCGTCTTGTGAGGAGAGTCACGGTCGTCTTGTGAGGAAAGTCGCGGTCGTCGTGCCTGCCACTGACACTTCCTGTTGGTTTATACTCAACTCAAGAGCTCATGGTTGTTATAACGCTCGTCGTCATGGTTGTTATAACGCTCGTCGTCATGGTTGTTATAACGCTCGTCGTCATGGTTGTTATAACGCTCGTCGTCATGGTTGTTATAACGCTCGTCGTCATGGTTGTTATAACGCTCGTCGTCATGGTTGTTATAACGCTCGTCGTCATGGTTGTTATAACGCTCGTCGTCATGGTTTGCTGTCAAGTGTTTTGGGGCTTTGATCATCATGGCTTGGCAACTGCCATTCCTCTTCGTTGTCACAGTGACCTCAATATAAACGGTCTTATCAGATCCAATACCACATTTAGAAGCTACTAGCATCGTCCATTAATTCAAACCAAGAATGATTCTTATTGTTAATCACTTAAAGGTCTAGTGTGATCATGCCTCAAACTGGCAGTGCATTACAGTATCTCTCTATTGGCAGCTTTCTGAAATAGTTTCTGTACTGTGGCTGAATGGGCCTAACTGGAAATCATGCAACTACACCGATGATGCCAGGCTCAGGTCAACCGGCGCTACAGCACCCACAGGCTGGCGTTTTAGCACCCAAAGGCCGGCATTACAGCACCCACAGGCCAACTGGTACGGTGCCAAGCTAGATAACAGGCCAGACCTGTCTTCTAGCTAAAGGGCAGGCCCTTTAGAAGTCCTGGGTCATATTCAACAGGAACAAAACGGACGGGCAGTGGAGAGAAACTGCTCCTCAGCTCAGAACAGGGTGTGTGTGTCCTAAATGGCACCCACAGGCCAGTGTTACAGCACCCTGTACCCTGAATAGTGCACTACTTTTGACCAGAGCCCTATGGCACTACAAAAGGAATACGCTGCCACTTGCGACACAGAGAGACAGTGACACACCTTGTAAAAGGTCCCAGCAGCAACGAGGAAATGGTTATTTTGAAAATCTATGGAGGAAACAGCGAGAGAGAGAGGAAGGAAGGAGCGCCAACGCAAGTTCCTTTATTTAACCACGAGTGACGTCTGTCAGAGCACCGTTTCAACAAGGCAGGACTCCGGGCTAGGAAAATAAACCAGATCAAATGAGGAAGCAGTAGACTCTAACTGGCCCATGACCACCATTATCAGCCTCACAACAACCCAATGAGTTGAGACATTTCCCTAGTAAATAAGTGACAGGAAAGTGTGCAACAGTCACGATTGATTCTGAAAAGGTCAGAACAGTGAAAATACAGTGCCTTGCCTTCAGACAGTATTCACACCTCTTGACTATTTCCACATTTTGTTGTACTACAGCCTCAACTTAAATTGGATTCAAATGTTGATTGTGTGTCACTGGCCTACACACACACACACAATATCCCATAATGTAAAAGTGGAAATATTTTTGAAAAGTTTACAAATGACTCAAAAATGAAATGCTGAAATGTCAAGTCAGTAAGTATTCAGACCCTTTGTTATGGCAAGACACAATACGTTAAGGAGTAAACATGTGCTTAAGTCACATAATAAAGTTACATGGACTTAAACAATGTGCAATAATAGTGTTTAACGTGATTTCTGAAAGACTACCTAGTCTCTGTACCCCACACATACAGGTAAGGTCCCTCAGTCAAGCAGTGAATTTCAAACACTGATTCAACTACAAAGACCAGGGAGGTTTTCCAATGCCTCGCAAAGAAGGGCACCTATTGGTAGATGGGTAAAAAAAAAAAGCAGACATTGAATATCCCTTTGAGCATGGTGAAGTTATTAATTATAATTTGGATGGTGTATCAATACACCCAGTCACTAGAAAGAAACTTCCTTCTCAGTTGCCGGAGACAAAGGAAACCGCTCAGGGATTTAACCATGAGGCCAACGGTGACTTTAAAACAGGTGCAGAGTTTAACGGCTGTGATAGAAGAAAACTGAAGATGGATCAACAAACTTGTTGTTACTCCACAATACTAACCTAAATGACAGCGTGAAAAGAACGATGCCTGTACAGAATAAAAAATAATCCAAAACATGCATCCTGTTTACAATAAGGCACTAAAGTAAAACTACAAAAAAAATGTGGCAATGAAATTAACTGTGTGTCCATAATATAAAGCGTTAAGTTTGGGGCAAATCCATCACAACACATCCCGCACTGAGTACCACTTAATATTTTCAAGCATGGTGGTGGCTACATCATGTTATGGGTATCCTTGTTATCAGCAAGGAATAGGGAGTTTTTGGGGGGGATAAAACTAAAGCTGAATAGAGCTAAGCACAAGCAAAAACCTATAGGAAAACCCAGTTCAGTCTGCTTTCCAACAGACACAGAGACAAAGTCACCTTTCAGCAGGACAATAACCTAAAACACAAGGCCAAATATACACTGGAGTTGCTTACCAAGATGATAAAAAAAATGTTCCTGAGTGGCCTAGTTACAGTTCACTTAAAAGTCATCTTGAAAATGTACAGCAAGTCTTGAAAATGGCTGTCTAGCAATGATAAACAACCAACTTGACTGAGACGGATTTTTTTTTTTTAATAACACATGCTCTTAGAGATTTACCAAGAAAGACACACAGCTATAATTACAGCCAAAGGTCATTCTAACATTTATTGACTCAGTGCTGTGAATACTTATGTAAATTAGATATTTATGCATTTCATTTTCAATAAATTTGCAAACATTTCTAAGAACATGTTTCACGTTGTCAACATGGGCTATCGTGTGTAGATGGGTGAGAATAAAATAATTAAATCAATTTTGAATTCAGTCTGTAACAAAACAAAATGTGGAATAAGCCAAGGGGGGGCTACAAATCTTTCACCATGAATAACTGCCTTAAGGCAAGACTGCCCAGGGCCAAAAGCAGAGACCATGGTACACAGTGGTAGTATGGGACAGTGGTATTCTAGACCAAAGGGTATGTATGGGTGTACCATGGTTGTACAGGACAGGGGTATTCTATACCAAAGGGTATGTATGGGTGTACCATGGTTGTACAGGACAGGGGTATTCTAGACCAAAGGGTATGTATGGGTGTACCATGGTTGTACAGGACAGGGGTATTCTAGACCAAAGGGTATGTATGGGTGTTCCATGGTTGTATAGGACAGGGGTATTCTAGACCAAAGGGTATGTATGGGTGTACCATGGTTGTACAGGACAGGGGTGGAAGCTTGAAGCCCGTGGAAGTCAGACTCTTACAGGATTCTTTATTAAAGGGCCAGCGCAGTCAAAATATTTTGTTTCCCTGTGTTTTATATCATATTGTACAGCAGCTGATGAAACTAACACCATAAAAAACGAAGTTATTTCATGACAGATGCTGGTTGAAAATACAATCTAGCATTAGAATGTACAATACCAGAGGCCACCAAAGTAGCATACAACTTTTTCTATTTGGCTGGCTACTTCCTGTTCTTTCTGAAAACACTAGGTATTCTAGACCAAAGGGTATGTGTGTATCATGATAGTATGGGGCAGGATTAGAAGGTAACAGAGGTTATAGGTGTTCAGCTGAGGTTCTCATTCTCACCCTACAACCTATTAATCTGTCCAGGTGGTGAGAGGTCAGGGGTGAGGACAGCCAACAGGTGCCAAACCCTGTTTAAACTCAAACTAGTTGGATCAGTCAGTGGCTGGACAAAGTTCAGATACACAACCTAGCTATGCAAATATGCATAGGATGAACCAAAACTCCATGTTGAGTTGAGAATCAATGGTATCCATTCTATAAAATAGCTATATTTATCTGCAGTTCTGTTTCAGTGAACCCTCCAGTGGTAATTGTAATATTCATATGTGTAAACATACTGAATTGTAATTGGATGCATTTTACCGCCATATCATACTGTGCTATGATTGGTTAAGACCACCCAAATGGTTAGGTGATGGTCAGTTTGAACCTGGTTGGCGATATGTGAACATGCCAGTTATAGCTAGCTAATAAAGAGCTACGTTAAGAAATATCCTGTAGTACTGCATTTTATTATTTTGTACAAAGTGTGCAAAACAAGACAGTAATAACTCAAGTAAAAGCTTCTAATCATGTGCAACAACATCAGCCCAACTGACATCAGTGAGTAGACAGAGGAGTCTATTGAGTATCTCCAATCCAGGGCCTTGTGACCAACATACACTTTAACCAACACTAACCAAATACTTTCACTTCTCCTCGAGGATTATGAAACAAAGTGGTGATTATGCAGTGATCTAGCCTAGCTCGCTACAAATATGGATTTGATGACAACCATAACAACTGTATGTGCCTTTATAGTATTAGCTAGTGTTGCTGCTCCAAAACAAACCTGTGTCATATAGTTAGATAGACAAGCTTCAATGCATTATAGTTGGGAGACTAGGGATGCATACAGTGTGAGGCAAGTGTGTACAACTAACTAGGCCCTACATAGGTACATAAGAGCACTTCGTGTGATACTTGGTTAGGTAGCTAACGTTTCATTACACACTTCTCAATATACATATTTGTGACGTAACCTGGCTGGCTCCTGTCGTGTGCTAGCGCGCTGTCGGTCAGCTAACATTAGGAAGTTAGCTAGCGCGGGTAATGATTAACCTTGGTTTAAAAGTACGACTACATTGAAAAAGAACAAACGAGCAGCCTAGATCATTATTTTGCGACATGTCACTTTCACCGTCGCTAGTTAGCAACCTACTCGAGCTCAGGCTTGGGCCTACCAACGGAATTTATGTCAACAACGGCTGAGATTCTGAATAACACGATTTGCTAACAAACATAACTAACTTAGTTAGCAATTTAAACAACTGATGGTGGCTCCTCTGACAACGTACATGTCACTGGGGAATGTGTATATGTGTTATTTTAGCAACACTTGTGTGCAGACGTGATGTATCTACATAATTAGTTAGCTAACTATTCCTCCCCTCTTTCCATTCTGGAATAATTGTGAACAGCTAAGTTAGCCCCAGACACCGGTAACTGACGTTACAAGCTTAGTTACACAATAGCAATCAAGCGCCTGGCTAAAGGCTAATTTTTCATGTTGACTTTGTCATTAAGTAATTCGTTTTTTTATTTAACCTTTGTTCTTTTACCTTAACACAGTCGATGGGATACATTAGGCAGTGTTCCATGATGCCAGCCACGGCGCCGGCTAACATGTGTGTACTGGTGGCTACACCCTGGGGGAGCCCCTCGTAGTCTATTTCGGTCTCCGTAGCAGCCACCGTGGGCTCTGGGGCTGCTCGGAGTTGCAACACCGCAGTAAAGTCCGGTTCCGCTGTTATCCGTGGCGGTGACAGACCACCAACAAACCCCTCCGTAGCATCCAAAATCCTCCCGCCGAGCCATCGAATGTCTGCCCCTGCAGCTCCAGCAGTAACCCCGGCATCGACGCTTGGTGTGTCCACCCGCCTGGACACGAAACCATTCGCTTCCATGCAGAGACGATATAGTAAAGTCCAAGTTGCGCGGTTATTCCTCGGTGTCTCCTCTTCTCAAAGTCGACACTTTCGCCGCCAATCTCTTGAGGGTTGTCGAGGGTAGCTCCAGCGGATGACGGGCCCCACCAGACCGACACTGTGGCTCAAGGGGAGGCTAAAGTCGGCAAGGGGAATAATGCACTTGGCGGACTGGAGAGGGCTTGTCAGTGAGTCACGCCGGAAACGGTTACATGATTGTGTATTTCACCAGTCAATCCTAATGAAATATGGAATGAATCCCAGCGATTGGCTGATTTGCCGTGTAATTATTCATAAAATAAGGCGGGAATAGACCAAAGGGGAGGGATGTGGAAGGCTGGCAATGGTGTGGCAGTGACACTTTTATA
This sequence comes from Salvelinus alpinus, assembly GCF_045679555.1. Taxonomy (NCBI): domain Eukaryota; kingdom Metazoa; phylum Chordata; class Actinopteri; order Salmoniformes; family Salmonidae; genus Salvelinus; species Salvelinus alpinus. Next base: position 86,200,361 of record NC_092087.1, on the reverse strand, counting down.
AGCTCCATCTTCGTAACCACAGCAGTCACATGTTTTACTGTAGTGAGTTTCCGAATCCAGGGCATGTGTAATCACCACCAAGGTCAATCATTTGATTCAAATGACATGCATCAGCGCTTATTGCGCATAGGGTTTAGTTATATTAAAATGTGTCCCCAACATTGGCTTCGAAGGTCGTCACTGTTCTGTCTACTGTGAAATTACTGCGTGAAATGATGCATGACAGGCTCACTGTGCATGCAGTGCATGCAATGGAAGCGATGCAAGAATGTAAATGTATGCAGATAAATAATATACATCAAAAGATACATAACAGCTATAGATTTTAAACGGACCAATATCAATATGCATTGGTCAAACATGATTGTACAAATCGCACGCACCACACGGGGGCATCATTCAGCACATTGGACAGCGACGTGTTCCGTGACGTGGCCACGTCGGCTACCGGAAGCTACGTCATCTGATGGATTTAAAGCTTTTTATTTTATTTTCCTGGATGAAGATTAATCTCGTTCGAAGAAAATGTATTTTGTTGTTAATCTGTGATTAAGGGGTAGGATCCACCGTGATTAAAACGACTGGTATGACGTGACGGCCAGCGTTAATTTGTATCAAAGTGAGTATGGAACGGTGACAATGTCACAGTGTATGGCTATATCTAGCCACCTGGCTACAGCTGTAGCATTCACCGGAAGCCGGTTAGTTATCAGTATTGTTGTTCTAGTTTTAGTCAATCCAAATCGCTATGTCAATACAAATTCTCTGCACAGGCCACATATTCATTCTTTGTTAAATTGCAGTCAGTGGGTGAATTGAGATTAGTTTAGCTTGTAGAGATAACAATTTACTGGCAAGTAATACATCTTACATAACGTAAAACACTGTTTAAATAATAGATGAACTAGTTGGCAGAGCAACCTGGACTCAGGGGTAGACGTAACACGGGGGGGAAGTAAAATATGGTATGTAATAATGTGTGGATGCTCATCATCCAATCCGTATGATATGTTACGAATTGCAATTCGTTAGCTAGGTGGCTAACGTTGGCTAGGCTAGAAGTTAGGGTTAGGCGTAAAGTTAAATGGTAAGTGGAAGGGTTAGCTAACATGCAAAGTAGCTAATGGTAGTAAGTAGTTGCAAAGTTGCCTAAACATCAAACTGTTGCCATGCTTACTCCATTGATAATCAGTTTGAAAGAAGTCACTGTGAAAAAGACTCCATAGTCTCTACAAGCCAAAATGTTGATAAAAAAATGTATTTGAGGTTACTTTACAGGTTGTCGGTGCTGCCCTTTTGCCAGGAAGTAGTGGGGATCAAATGTACACAGTAAAGTATTGTTAAATAAAATACAATTGTTTACCTGAGTTTTTGCGTCACTGGTAGGTTCTGTCATGTGTATTTTCCATCTCCTGACGCATTTCACGTGATGCACCATATGTAAACAATAGCCGAATGTAACCAAACATTATAGACCAAAGCACATTCCCTCACAATCAGCTGGAAGTGCTTGTGAAATTTGCCAGCTGATTGCGTGGGACAACATTCGGTCTGTGCTTCGGTTAAACTCGGCCATTGTTGAGATTTTGTGCAAGTTGCGTGCGAATTGCATCTGCATTGAAAATACTAACTGATATACAGACCAGCGTACGGAAAGTCTAGTTAATGACACTACTTTGTACATATTTTGCCTCAGATTACCTTCTACATAAGGATAAATCAGGTAATGTACATTCAAATGAATTTCTTCAACATTCTGACTTGTGATGGGACTGTTCACAAAAGGTGAGCCTACATATTAACGACAAAAAAGGAGTCTACTTCTCACGTATTCATAGAGGCTAAAGTTGTCCGTGATAAGATTCGAACGCGCAACCTTTGGGTTGCTAGAAGTTCGCGTTCTACGCCCACCCTGACCAACCACACTCTCATTTTTTCCTTATGTAACCATACCAAACGTAACATATCATACTAATTTGAGTTGCCTGGATTTTCGTTTACTATGTTATGTTTAGTCTATGAGACCAGTCTGGGCAGAGGTAGGAGCGTGTGTTTCTATTGCACATGCATGTACTGTATCTATTCGTGTTGACACCGCTTGAACTCAACACATCTAACTAGTTGGCTGTTCCTTGGTGCCTCTGTAATTTACAAATGATAGGCCTAGCTACCTATGTTTCATGTCCACAACTAACTGGAAGGGATACGTGGTGACTGACTTTTCTTCCGACTTGACAATCTCTATGTCCTTCTCTCCAGATCACCAGGGGAAAGCAACACCTGGGTCCACGTAGTACGTTCCCAACCATGAGGAGGTGACAGCCAGCTAACTCTGCTGCTAGGTCTTGCTGCTTGGACATATGGCAAGGTAACACACACTTTTTATTTGTGGGTTGTGTTATTAGCCAATCTAGCTCGAATCTCTAACCGCGTAGGATAACCATCCATCGAAATACAGAGATATGTCTAGAGCTGGACCAGGGGTGGTGTGTCTAGAGCTGGACCAGGGGTGGTGTGTCTGGAGCTGGACCGGGGGTGGTGTGTCTGGAGCTGGACCAGGGGTGGTGTGTCTGGAGCTGGACCAGGGGTGGTGTGTCTGGAGCTGGACCAGGGGTGGTGTGTCTGGAGCTGGACCAGGGGTGGTGTGTCTGGAGCTGGACCAGGGGTGGTGTGTCTGGAGCTGGACCAGGGGTGGTGTGTCTGGAGCTGGACCAGGGGTGGTGTGTCTGGAGCCGGACCAGGGGTGGTGTGTCTGGAGCCGGACCAGGGGTGGTGTGTCTGGAGCTGGACCAGGGGTGGTGTGTCTGGAGCTGGACCAGGGGTGGTGTGTCTGGAGCTGGACCAGGGGTGGTGTGTCTGGAGCTGGACCAGGGGTGGTGTGTGTGGAGCCGGACCAGGTGGTGGATCAGAGAGGATAAAAAAAATAGAACAAAAAGTGAATCGGCACACTGGTATAATAGTGGTCTCAAAGGACAACGTCTGGACCACAAACTGGTTGTTCTTCAGAAGGACCACGAGGCAACACACACTAACTGGACGGCTGTATTGACTTGATGCAGGATGTGAACTTCAGCATGTGTTTAGGTGAAGAGGTGTAATGTTTATGATTGTTTGAAATGTTACCACAGTGTTATGTTATACAGAACTAGTAATGTAATAACTGCGCGTGTCCATGCGTTATGTTGCAGTAGGTTATGTCTATGAAAGTAATGAAAACCTCCCCTCCTCCTCCAGGATCACTTTCTCATGCCTGCCAGCCTCCTGGTACTGCAGTGTGTCCTTGCTGTCTCTGGGCTGTGTGCCCAGGCAAAGGGCCTTCTTCCTGGTGTTCCTCACCTGCTCTGCCCTGGTTTTCCTGGGGGTCTACCAGACTGAGCTCTGGGGGCCCCAGCGCCACAGGGGACACGTCAACAAGTGAGTGAGACGTCAGATGAACGGGCAGACAGAATGACAGAGAGAGCGAGAGACAAACAGGCACACACACACACACACACGCACAAAATCAAACACACCAGGCAAAGTGTTTGCACTGTACTATTACTAAGTCAACCCAGACTCTGCATTCATAGTGTATGGTGTCTAACATGTTTCTCTCTCCATCTCCCGCTATATCACCCCTAGATACCTCTCATCTGTGGAGACCATGGAGGCTACTGATGTCACCAACGCAGCTCTAAACTACGGGATCGTGGTGGACTGCGGCAGCAGCGGCTCCAGGGTGTATGTGTACTACTGGCCCCCCCACCATGGAAACCTCCACACCCTGCTGGACATCAGGCAGATGAGGGACCACGACCGCCACCCTGTGGTCAAGAAGATCAAACCTGGTGAGGAAAGAGTGTGGGTGGTGAGGGGCGGGGCTACAATAACAACAGCAGAGAACAACATAACTGTTGAATGACCAGGAGAAAAGGATGTTATCCTCACCACTGCCGTTGCCACATCACAGCAGAAACACGTCGTCTTTACTCTGTCAGATGCCCCTCGACCTCTTCACCTCTGGTACAGAGAGAGCTAAGATACAGTAGTTACCGGTAACTGACAAAATACAGGAAACGCCAGCAGAAAGTGTCTTAGTAGGGCGTTGAGCCGTTACAACTGTTAGAACAGATTCTACAATCTGTGTCTGGAACTCTGCTGGAGGGATCGTCCATTAGAAATCCCTTCAGTTGATGTTGTTGGTGGTGGAAAACGCTGTCTCAGGTGCAGCCCAGGAATCTCCCCTAAGTGTTCAATTGGGTTGAGATCTGAACACACCCACTTTAAACCCACTAAGCTCCTTTGGGACCCCTCTTTCAATGTCCCTGAGATCCTCTTGTTCTAGCCACGGTAGACAAAATGATGAGCAACTGGGTGTTTTTCTACATGACCCTAAGCATGATGGGATGTTAATTGCTTAATGAACTCAGGAACCACACTTGGGTGGAAGCACCTGCTTTCGGTATACTTTGTGTCCCTCATTTACTCAAGTGTTTCCTTTATTTTGGGAGTTACCTACATGTTCAGCATGTGGGGGCGTGGCACCCCAGAGGAAGTTAGTTGTTGTCACACAGTGTGGAGGGTTTCTACCTGTTTTCCCATGTTGTCAGGCCACACGTACACATGTCCTCAACCTGCTCCTTATCTCAACATTCTTTCCATTACCCCCCTATTGGCCTGATACCTGAACACACTGGGACTGAGTAGGACCGCAATTGCTAAGCAGTTAGCAGCTGCTTTGTTCCCACTAAATGAACAGTAGAATTTACAGAGAAATAGTACATCTGCCCGGTTACACCCCAGCCAAGGCCACTACCTCATCCTCAACTCAGCTATCACTAACCTCTCTCGCTTCTCTCTCTCTCCTTGTTTTCTCCCTTTTCCTCTCCAGGTATTTCCACCATGGCGCTGAGCCCAGCCAAGGCCAGTGACTACCTCCACCCCCTCCTTTCCTTCGCTGCCACCCATGTCCCCAGGAAGAAACACAAGGAGACTCCTCTCTATATCCTCTGTACCGCTGGCATGAGACTGCTGCCTGAGAGGTAGGCCTCAGCCTCCACCTCCACTTTGTCAGGGTTCAAGGGTCAGCTGGGGGTCAAGCACAGGATTCCCCCCTAGAGATCTGTGGGAGGTTTGGGGCATTGATTTATACATCTCTAACAGCGGTTTAAAAAGTGTGTTTATTTCTCCCCATGTCCCCCCCCCAGTCAGCAGGCTGCTATCCTGGAGGACCTGGTAAGAGATGTTCCTGTGGAGTTTGACTTCCTGTTCTCCAGCTCCCATGCAGAGGTGATCTCTGGGAAACAGGAAGGTGAGACAGAGAGCTGTGAGCCTGATGGGAATATGGTACAGTTATACCTAGACACTGATCGATTCCTGGGATCACCCGTATATAAACTGTATCCATGCTCGACTAAGTGGCTTTTGATAAAAGTGTCTGCTGAATGTGTATATTGGTGTGAAAAAAGGCCAAATGGTCTAATTGAACTAATATACTGCACCTGTCCTCTGTGTGTGTGTGTGTGTGTGTGCTTTGTGGCGTTAATGTTAACGCTGCCTTTCTGCCCGCAGGTGTGTATGCATGGATTGGTATTAACTTTGTGTTGGGACGCTTTGACCATGCGGAGTACGGTGAGTGTGAGGTTATGGCTTCGTTGATGATGTCGCTTGAATGTCCACTGCAAAGGACGAGGCTGGATTTTGTATAGAGTTATGGCTTAGCTGTAGGCCTGAAACATATCGGTAGCCACCATTTTACAGGGCGTTAGATGCCGTACATGGCGGCTATACCCATGTCTCAAGGCTCGGTTAAGGCCTTCGCAGACGATGATTTTAGCCATGTTATGCCACGATTTTGCCGTCCCAAACAAAATGTCCACGTCGTGGGCAAATTCTTAGGTCGTAAACGATTATCGGCCGTCTTGGCTCATTTAGTGTGACCGGGTCTAGTAAGGAACGCCACGTGCGGTCGTAGGCTCTGACAAAGTTGTAGCAGTGTCAGAATTGATTTGCCTTTATCGTATAGTGTGGCTGGTGTTACGAGCCGATCCCGGTGACTGACCAATAGGAACACGGCCGGCACCGCACACAATAGGATTATTGTGAATGTTCAGATTAATATAATAGTTCTAAACGTTTAGCCTACATGCACTGCAAGAGGAACGGTTTTCCTGATAATCCTGTTTACATGGACACATCTGAAATCAGGCTACCTGATGGCCATTTTCAGCATTTATCAATCAAAATAAACGTTCTACCACATGTTATTTTGGGGAAGCCTATATGATTCTGAGTTTGAACATATAAAGTTTGTATGTGAAAAGTATTTCTAAGATGCATAGGGGGAGAGCCAGGGCGAAAGTAACGCACCCATTTGCTCAGATAATACAGAAGCTAGAACGACGTAGTGAAGTCAGCACGTTCCCAATGCAGAGGATGAGCTCCCTGCAAAAAAACAGCCCAGTCTGAACATGTGTCGCCGAGTTATTAACAAAAAGTGGTTTTGAGTGACGTTAAAAAAGTGTTTTCCGGCTGTGGAGTTGTTTAGGGGTTTTAAGGTTCCAAACATATTTATTTTTCTTCACCAATCTAGTGATTAAATGACAGCATAGGTTCCAAGTATCATGCTAGCTAGTCTTGGGTATTAGCCTGGGAGAAGTTACAGGAAAGAAGGGTGGGACGAAAGTAACACAATGTAAACTGATGACCTGGAATAAAATAAACTCAACTTCTAAGCACAGGCCATTGTCTCATCTCCCTCTAGTTCATATTGCTTTTATAATGTCAGCCAAACATTAACATGTGACGGAATGTTTGAAAATTATATGACATCATTACAATTCTGCCTTAATCAATTGACTTGACAGATCAGCTTTTCACAAACTTTTTTCGGCAGGTTAGTGGTTAAAAATATATATCTTATATATATTCTGGTGGTCAGTTACCTTCTGTCAAGCCATGGAAATGTGATGAGCATGATGATTTTGCCGTTTGTGAAGAGAATGAAGTCGTTTATTCTATCAAGACACGAGAAGCGCGCATGACAAGGACAGCTGCAGCGCACCTGATTGGTAGAGCTAATCATGAATAGCGACTGATTATTGTGAACAACATCTCCTACTACGTACCATTAAAGTGAGATGAGAAAATGGTTAATATAGCTATTATGTGATCCATTTTAGTCCCATTTTTAATATTGTGGTTGATTAATTTTCATAAATTACGAACCTATAGCATTAATTATTCAAATCGACACAAACATGAAATGATGGCTGATGGTACATTTGTTGAAAGTAACGAGCATTACAAACTAGGAACATGGAGATACTGTAGATATTGTGCACTTCTCACCAACTGTTATTTCCGTCCCAAAGCTGTGTTACTCCCTCCCTGTTGGCAGGTACAAAAGTAACGTTGCCGTAGTTCTGTGTTCTCTGTCTATTTCATTTAAACTAATTTACCCTAGAAGTGCTATTACAGTTGCTAATGGTAGAGAACATGTATAAGTTGTGTGTCGTAAAATATGGTGTCTCTAGCTCTATCGATCTCTGAGTAATTAGGGGAAAAACTGTGTTACTTTCGTCCCGGTTCTCCCTTTCAGTTTTTACTAACTCACTTCACTCACATGCGCAGATCAAATACAGAACTGAAGCAAGTTGTAAAATCTGGCCAGGATGATAAAGAGTTTTATTTGGTAACATTGCGCAGTGTGACATGATAATCGTAAAAGACTGAATCCGACCAGCTAATTATGATGATGAACCAGATTCGACAGCATCTGATTGCGTGTTTGCCAAAGTGTGATGCCGGGGTTTGTGTATATGGACATGCATTTTCCTTTTGAACCGACTGGGTAAAAAATGTAAGTTGATAATTCATACCTTTTACGTACGTACCTACATTTTGACCGGTTACCCATCGTTGACCTGACACTCAATTCTCCATTTTCCTAGAAGATGATGCAATGGTGGAGGTCACTACAGGGTCACAGAACCATCACCCAATTAGCCGGCGGCGTACAGTGGGCATCATGGACATGGGCGGAGCCTCGCTGCAGATAGCCTATGAGGTGCCTAGCGCGGTCCACTTCAGTTCACCTGAACAGGTAAGGAAGGATCCACCTGAGCGCAATCATTCTCATTATATTTGTGTGGTATGACTGGCTGTTGTGTATACTGGTAGGCCTGATGTTAGGGTTTAGTAAACCACACCATGTATTGGAGATAATGTCTGCGTCCTGATTCGCCACAGTATTCATTAGGTCACACCGTAGCGAAACGTTTTGTAACGGAAAAAAAGAACATGAGCATTTCTTATTGGACACATTCAGGTAGTCCTTCCCTGTTTCCAATGCGTTTTCTTCCATTTGGTGCCTTTATGAATCTCCCATTTATCGCAAATAATTTAACGCCAAGATCTTTACAAAGCTATTATTCAAGGTGTAGGGTGAAGTTGCTACTGATCTTGGGCCAGTTTAGCATTTTCCGCACTAAGGGTTAAGGTTAGAATTGGGAAGCTGACTTTAGATGGGTACCCAGGGGAAACTTCATCCCAGAGCATGATGTTATGGTTGAAGTCATGTATGTGGTTCTCTGTCTCCCTCTACAGGAGGAGTCTGCTAAGAGCCTGCTGGCAGAGTTTAACCTGGGCTGTGATTCAGAGCACACGCAGCACGTCTACCGTGTATATGTCACCACATTCCTGGGCTTCGGGGGGAACATGGCTCGACAACGCTACGAAGACCAGCTGGTCAACTCCACCATCACCAAGAACAGGTAGGACCGGCAGGGGGACACAGACACGGACGCAGAGAGAGCGAGACACACACACACACACACACACACTCACACACATACACGCATACATACATACATGCATACATACATGCATACATGCATACATATATATACATGCATGCATACATACATGCATACATGCATGCATACATACATACATACATACATACATACATACATACATACATACATACATACATACATACATACATACATACATACATACATACATACATACATACATACAGTGCCTATTCAGACCCCTTGACTTTTTTTCTTCATCAATCTACACACAATACCCCGTTATAAAAAATCAGTGGCGTAAAGTACTTAAGTAATGGTACTTCAAAGTACTACTTAAGTAGTTTTTTGGGGTGTCTACTTTACTTTTAATTTTTATCTACTTTCACTTTTATTTCACTACATTTCTAAAGAAAATAATGTACTTTTTACTCCAAACATTTTCCCTGACACCCAAAAGTACTCATTACATTTAGAAAATGGTCCAATTCACACACTTATCAAGAGAACATCCCTGGTCCTCCCTACTGCCTCTGATCTGACGGACTCACTAAACACATGCTTTGTAGGTAAATGATGTCTGAGTGTTGGAGTGTGCCCCTGGCTATCCTTAAAAAAAGAAAATTGTTTCTCTCATTCTTCTCTGCAAATCCTCTCAAGCTCTGTCAGGTTGGATGGGGAGCGTTGTTGCGCAGCTATTTTCAGGTCTCTCCAGAGATGTTCGATCAGGTTCAAGTCCGGGCCACTCAAGGACATTCAGAGACTTGTCCTGAAGCCACTCCTGCGTTGTCTTGGCTGTGTGCTTAGGGTCGTTTTTACTGTTATTTAACAGTTATTTAACTCGGCAAGTCAGTTAAGAACAAATTCTTATTTACAATGATGGCCTACCCCGGCCAAACCCGGCCGACGCTGGGCCAATTGTGCACCGCCCTATGGGACTCCCAATCACGGCTGGATATGATGGAGCCTGGATTTGAACCAGGTGCTGCAGTGACTCCTCTTGCACTGAGATGCGGTGTCTTAGGCCACTGCGCCACTTGTTGTCCTCTTGGAAGGTGAACCTTTGCCCCCGTCTGAGGTCCTGAGCACTCTGGAGCAGGTTTTCATTAAGGATCTCTCTGTACTGTGCTCCGTTCATCTTTTCCTTGATCCTGACTAGTCTCCCTGCCACTGGAAAACATCCCCACAACATGATGCTGCCACCACCATGCTTCACTGTAGGGATGGTGCCAGGTTTCCTCCAGATGTGACCTTGGCATTCAGGCCAAAGAGTTCAATCTTGGTTTCATCAGACCAGAGAATCTTGTTTCTCATGGTCTGAGAATCCTTTAGGTGCCTTTTGGCAAACTCCAAGCAGGCTGTCATGTGCCTTTTTACTGAGGAGTGGCTTCCATCTGGCCAGTCTGCCATTAAGGTCTGATTGGTGGAGTACTGCAGAGATGGTTGTCCTTCTGGAAGGTTCTCCCATTTCCAGAGAGGAACTCTAGAGTTCTTGGTCACCTCCCTGACCAAGGCCTTTCTCCCCCGATTGCTCAGTTTGGCCGGGCGGCCAGCTCTAGGAAGAGTCTTGGTGTTTCCAAATTTCTTCCATTTTAAGAATGATGGAAGCCACTGTGTTTTTGGGGACCTTCAATGCTGCAGACATTTTTTTGGTGCCCTTCCCCAGATCTGTGCCTCGACACAATCCTTTCTCGGAGCTCTGCGGGCAATCCTTCGACCTCATGGCTTGGTTTTTGCTCTGACATGCACTGTCAACTATGGGATCTTATATAGACAGGTGTGTGCCTTTCCAAATCATGTCCAATCAATTTAATTAACCACAGGTGGACTCCAATCAAGTTGTAGAAACATCTCAATTAAGATCACTGGAAACAGGATGCACCTGAGCTCAATTTCGAGTCTCATAGCATAGAGTCTGAATACTTTTATATGAATAAGGTATTTCTGTTTTTTATTTTTAATACATTTGCAAACATTTCTAAAAACCTGTTTTCACTTTGTCATTATGGGGTATTGTGTGTAGACTGCTGAGGATAAAAAAAAACAAAAAAACATTTTAGAATAAGGCTGTAATGTAACAAAATGTGGAAAAAGTCAAGGGGTCTGAATACTTACCAAAGGCACCGTACGAACATACATACATACACAAAGGGACACACATATACAGACACATTCACACTTGCATAAACAGAGGGTCACATTCTTAAATTCATCACCATCCTCCAATTTCATCTCAACACCTTGAGTGTGAGAACTCAATGATTGATTGATCGACTGACTAGCCCTTCCTTCGTGTCACTTCCTGGTTGTCCTCCAGACTGACAGGCGATCAGACAGGCATGATGGAAGCCACGCCCCTTGCAGACCCGTGCCTCCCTGTCGGCCTATCAGACGTGGTGCGTCGGGGAGGCCGTGCGGTCCACCTGAGAGGGCAGGGGGACTGGGCGCGGTGCCAGGGAGCAGTCAGGCCTTTCCTGGGTCTCCACAACGGCACCATGGGATCCCCCAGGGGGGTGTACCAGGCCCCCATCGACTACAGCAACTCAGAGTTCTATGGCTTCTCTGAGTTCTTCTACTGCACCGAGGATGTACTGAGGATGGGGGGACCGTACGACAGCGCCAAGTACTCCAAGGCTGCCACGGTAACCACAGCTCATCATTCTAGAACTTATCATGATCAGATATTTTAGACCTGGGTTTCCTCTGTCATTACCTAGGCAGGTTAGGCCTCTCCTCACCTAGCTCTCTTGTCCCCGATTTTAAAAAAAGTCTGGTTTCAACAACAACAACAAAAATCCTTGGAAGATGCCTTTCTGTGCACTGCCTAAGAAATCTAAGGGAAAATATTGGTTTCGGGAAAGGAAAGAAAATGTTTGTCATTCTCTTCAAGTTAGCCTTGTACCAATCTGTTTGTGTCGTCACGCCACTCCTTGTCAGGTTTGGCATGACGAGGAGTTGGAACGATAGCACAAACAGATCTGGGAACAGGCTGTCTTTTTAAGCTCTTATATCGCCAAGAGATCTTTCCAGGAGGTAACTCCGTTCTCGTCTGTCTGTCTGTCTGCAGGACTATTGTTCCACCAAGTGGTCAACCCTCACCAAGCGTCTAGACAGCAAGCTGTTCTCTAAACAAGCGGACTCCTCCAGACTGAAGTAAGAAACCCTTCGACCCAGTTAGCCGCTCTACCGCTGTACTCCATATGTCTACTAGATATTCATCTATTACCATCTGTAAACCCAGTTACCCTCTCTACCGCTGTACTCCATATGTCTACTAGATATTCATCTATTACCATCTGTAAACCCAGTTACCCTCTCTACCGCTGTACTCCATATGTCTACTAGATATTCATCTATTACCATCTGTAAACCCAGTTACCCTCTCTACCGCTGTACTCCATATGTCTAATAGATACTCATCTATTACCATCTGTAAACCCATTTACCCTCTCTACCGCTGTACTCCATATGTCTACTAGATATTCATCTATTACCATCTGTAAACCCAGTTACCCTCTCTACCGCTGTACTCCATATGTCTACTAGATATTCATCTATTACCATCTGTAAACCCAGTTACCCTCTCTACCGCTGTACTCCATATGTCTACTAGATATTCATCTATTACCATCTGTAAACCCAGTTACCCTCTCTACCGCTGTACTCCATATGTCTACTAGATATTCATCTATTACCATCTGTAAACCCAGTTACCCTCTCTACCGCTGTACTCCATATGTCTACTAGATATTCATCTATTACCATCTGTAAACCCAGTTACCCTCTCTACCGCTGTACTCCATATGTCTACTAGATATTCATCTATTACCATCTGTAAACCCAGTTACCCTCTCTACCGCTGTACTCCATATGTCTACTAGATATTCATCTATTACCATCTGTAAACCCAGTTACCCGCTCTACCTCTGTACTCCATATGTCTACTAGATATTCATCTACTACCATCTGTAAACCCAGTTACCCTCTCTACCGCTGTACTCCATATGTCTACTAGATATTCATCTATTACCATCTGTAAACCCAGTTACCCTCTCTACCGCTGTACTCCATATGTCTACTAGATATTCATCTGTAAACCCAGTTACCCGCTCTACCGCTGTACTCCATATGTCTACTAGATATTCATCTATTACCATCTGTAAACCCAGTTACCCGCTCTACCGCTGTACTCCATATGTCTACTAGATATTCATCTATTACCATCTGTAAACCCAGTTACCCGCTCTACCGCTGTACTCCATATGTCTACTAGATATTCATCTATTACCATCTGTAAACCCAGTTACCCTCTCTACCGCTGTACTCCATATGTCTACTAGATATTCATCTATTACCATCTGTAAACCCAGTTACCCGCTCTACCGCTGTACTCCATATGTCTACTAGATATTCATCTATTACCATCTGTAAACCCAGTTACCCTCTCTACCGCTGTACTCCATATGTCTACTAGATATTCATCTATTACCATCTGTAAACCCAGTTACCCTCTCTACCGCTGTACTCCATATGTCTACTAGATATTCATCTATTACCATCTGTAAACCCAGTTACCCGCTCTACCGCTGTACTCCATATGTCTACTAGATATTCATCTATTACCATCTGTAAACCCAGTTACCCTCTCTACCGCTGTACTCCATATGTCTACTAGATATTCATCTATTACCATCTGTAAACCCAGTTACCCTCTCTACCGCTGTACTCCATATGTCTACTAGATATTCATCTATTACCATCTGTAAACCCAGTTACCCTCTCTACCGCTGTACTCCATATGTCTACTAGATATTCATCTATTACCATCTGTAAACCCAGTTACCCTCTCTACCGCTGTACTCCATATGTCTACTAGATATTCATCTATTACCATCTGTAAACCCAGTTACCCTCTCTACCGCTGTACTCCATATGTCTACTAGATATTCATCTATTACCATCTGTAAACCCAGTTACCCTCTCTACCGCTGTACTCCATATGTCTACTAGATATTCATCTATTACCATCTGTAAACCCAGTTACCCTCTCTACCGCTGTACTCCATATGTCTACTAGATATTCATCTATTACCATCTGTAAACCCAGTTACCCTCTCTACCGCTGTACTCCATATGTCTACTAGATATTCATCTATTACCATCTGTAAACCCAGTTACCCTCTCTACCGCTGTACTCCATATGTCTACTAGATATTCATCTATTACCATCTGTAAACCCAGTTACCCTCTCTACCGCTGTACTCCATATGTCTACTAGATATTCATCTATTACCATCTGTAAACCCAGTTACCCTCTCTACCGCTGTACTCCATATGTCTACTAGATATTCATCTATTACCATCTGTAAACCCAGTTACCCTCTCTACCGCTGTACTCCATATGTCTACTAGATATTCATCTATTACCATCTGTAAACCCAGTTACCCTCTCTACCGCTGTACTCCATATGTCTACTAGATATTCATCTATTACCATCTGTAAACCCAGTTACCCTCTCTACCGCTGTACTCCATATGTCTACTAGATATTCATCTATTACCATCTGTAAACCCAGTTACCCTCTCTACCGCTGTACTCCATATGTCTACTAGATATTCATCTATTACCATCTGTAAACCCAGTTACCCGCTCTACCTCTGTACTCCATATGTCTACTAGATATTCATCTACTACCATCTGTAAACCCAGTTACCCTCTCTACCGCTGTACTCCATATGTCTACTAGATATTCATCTACTACCATCTGTAAACCCAGTTACCCTCTCTACCGCTGTACTCCATATGTCTACTAGATATTCATCTATTACCATCTGTAAACCCAGTTACCCTCTCTACCGCTGTACTCCATATGTCTACTAGATATTCATCTATTACCATCTGTAAACCCAGTTACCCTCTCTACCGCTGTACTCCATATGTCTACTAGATATTCATCTATTACCATCTGTAAACCCAGTTACCCGCTCTACCGCTGTACTCCATATGTCTACTAGATATTCATCTATTACCATCTGTAAACCCAGTTACCCTCTCTACCGCTGTACTCCATATGTCTACTAGATATTCATCTATTACCATCTGTAAACCCAGTTACCCGCTCTACCGCTGTACTCCATATGTCTACTAGATATTCATCTATTACCATCTGTAAACCCAGTTACCCTCTCTACCGCTGTACTCCATATGTCTACTAGATATTCATCTATTACCATCTGTAAACCCAGTTACCCTCTCTACCGCTGTACTCCATATGTCTACTAGATATTCATCTATTACCATCTGTAAACCCAGTTACCCTCTCTACCGCTGTACTCCATATGTCTAATAGATATTCATCTATTACCATCTGTAAACCCAGTTACCCTCTCTACCGCTGTACTCCATATGTCTACTAGATATTCATCTATTACCATCTGTAAACCCAGTTACCCTCTCTACCGCTGTACTCCATATGTCTACTAGATATTCATCTATTACCATCTGTAAACCCAGTTACCCTCTCTACCGCTGTACTCCATATGTCTACTAGATATTCATCTATTACCATCTGTAAACCCAGTTACCCTCTCTACCGCTGTACTCCATATGTCTACTAGATATTCATCTATTACCATCTGTAAACCCAGTTACCCTCTCTACCGCTGTACTCCATATGTCTACTAGATATTCATCTATTACCATCTGTAAACCCAGTTACCCTCTCTACCGCTGTACTCCATATGTCTACTAGATATTCATCTATTACCATCTGTAAACCCAGTTACCCTCTCTACCGCTGTACTCCATATGTCTACTAGATATTCATCTATTACCATCTGTAAACCCAGTTACCCTCTCTACCGCTGTACTCCATATGTCTACTAGATATTCATCTATTACCATCTGTAAACCCAGTTACCCTCTCTACCGCTGTACTCCATATGTCTACTAGATATTCATCTATTACCATCTGTAAACCCAGTTACCCTCTCTACCGCTGTACTCCATATGTCTACTAGATATTCATCTATTACCATCTGTAAACCCAGTTACCCTCTCTACCGCTGTACTCCATATGTCTACTAGATATTCATCTATTACCATCTGTAAACCCAGTTACCCGCTCTACCGCTGTACTCCATATGTCTACTAGATATTCATCTATTACCATCTGTAAACCCAGTTACCCTCTCTACCGCTGTACTCCATATGTCTACTAGATATTCATCTATTACCATCTGTAAACCCAGTTACCCTCTCTACCGCTGTACTCCATATGTCTACTAGATATTCATCTATTACCATCTGTAAACCCAGTTACCCTCTCTACCGCTGTACTCCATATGTCTACTAGATATTCATCTATTACCATCTGTAAACCCAGTTACCCTCTCTACCGCTGTACTCCATATGTCTACTAGATATTCATCTATTACCATCTGTAAACCCAGTTACCCTCTCTACCGCTGTACTCCATATGTCTACTAGATATTCATCTATTACCATCTGTAAACCCAGTTACCCGCTCTACCTCTGTACTCCATATGTCTACTAGATATTCATCTACTACCATCTGTAAACCCAGTTACCCTCTCTACCGCTGTACTCCATATGTCTACTAGATATTCATCTATTACCATCTGTAAACCCAGTTACCCTCTCTACCGCTGTACTCCATATGTCTACTAGATATTCATCTATTACCATCTGTAAACCCAGTTACCCTCTCTACCGCTGTACTCCATATGTCTACTAGATATTCATCTATTACCATCTGTAAACCCAGTTACCCTCTCTACCGCTGTACTCCATATGTCTACTAGATATTCATCTATTACCATCTGTAAACCCAGTTACCCGCTCTACCGCTGTACTCCATATGTCTACTAGATATTCATCTATTACCATCTGTAAACCCAGTTACCCTCTCTACCGCTGTACTCCATATGTCTACTAGATATTCATCTATTACCATCTGTAAACCCAGTTACCCGCTCTACCGCTGTACTCCATATGTCTACTAGATATTCATCTATTACCATCTGTAAACCCAGTTACCCTCTCTACCGCTGTACTCCATATGTCTACTAGATATTCATCTGTAAACCCAGTTACCCTCTCTACCGCTGTACTCCATATGTCTACTAGATATTCATCTATTACCATCTGTAAACCCAGTTACCCTCTCTACCGCTGTACTCCATATGTCTAATAGATATTCATCTATTACCATCTGTAAACCCAGTTACCCTCTCTACCGCTGTACTCCATATGTCTACTAGATATTCATCTATTACCATCTGTAAACCCAGTTACCCTCTCTACCGCTGTACTCCATATGTCTACTAGATATTCATCTATTACCATCTGTAAACCCAGTTACCCTCTCTACCGCTGTACTCCATATGTCTACTAGATATTCATCTATTACCATCTGTAAACCCAGTTACCCTCTCTACCGCTGTACTCCATATGTCTACTAGATATTCATCTATTACCATCTGTAAACCCAGTTACCCTCTCTACCGCTGTACTCCATATGTCTACTAGATATTCATCTATTACCATCTGTAAACCCAGTTACCCTCTCTACCGCTGTACTCCATATGTCTACTAGATATTCATCTATTACCATCTGTAAACCCAGTTACCCTCTCTACCGCTGTACTCCATATGTCTACTAGATATTCATCTATTACCATCTGTAAACCCAGTTACCCTCTCTACCGCTGTACTCCATATGTCTACTAGATATTCATCTATTACCATCTGTAAACCCAGTTACCCTCTCTACCGCTGTACTCCATATGTCTACTAGATATTCATCTATTACCATCTGTAAACCCAGTTACCCGCTCTACCGCTGTACTCCATATGTCTACTAGATATTCATCTATTACCATCTGTAAACCCAGTTACCCTCTCTACCGCTGTACTCCATATGTCTACTAGATATTCATCTATTACCATCTGTAAACCCAGTTACCCTCTCTACCGCTGTACTCCATATGTCTACTAGATATTCATCTATTACCATCTGTAAACCCAGTTACCCTCTCTACCGCTGTACTCCATATGTCTACTAGATATTCATCTATTACCATCTGTAAACCCAGTTACCCTCTCTACCGCTGTACTCCATATGTCTACTAGATATTCATCTATTACCATCTGTAAACCCAGTTACCCTCTCTACCGCTGTACTCCATATGTCTACTAGATATTCATCTATTACCATCTGTAAACCCAGTTACCCTCTCTACCGCTGTACTCCATATGTCTACTAGATATTCATCTATTACCATCTGTAAACCCAGTTACCCTCTCTACCGCTGTACTCCATATGTCTACTAGATATTCATCTATTACCATCTGTAAACCCAGTTACCCTCTCTACCGCTGTACTCCATATGTCTACTAGATATTCATCTATTACCATCTGTAAACCCAGTTACCCTCTCTACCGCTGTACTCCATATGTCTACTAGATATTCATCTATTACCATCTGTAAACCCAGTTACCCTCTCTACCGCTGTACTCCATATGTCTACTAGATATTCATCTATTACCATCTGTAAACCCAGTTACCCTCTCTACCGCTGTACTCCATATGTCTACTAGATATTCATCTATTACCATCTGTAAACCCAGTTACCCTCTCTACCGCTGTACTCCATATGTCTACTAGATATTCATCTATTACCATCTGTAAACCCAGTTACCCTCTCTACCGCTGTACTCCATATGTCTACTAGATATTCATCTATTACCATCTGTAAACCCAGTTACCCTCTCTACCGCTGTACTCCATATGTCTACTAGATATTCATCTATTACCATCTGTAAACCCAGTTACCCTCTCTACCGCTGTACTCCATATGTCTACTAGATATTCATCTATTACCATCTGTAAACCCAGTTACCCTCTCTACCGCTGTACTCCATATGTCTACTAGATATTCATCTATTACCATCTGTAAACCCAGTTACCCTCTCTACCGCTGTACTCCATATGTCTACTAGATATTCATCTATTACCATCTGTAAACCCAGTTACCCGCTCTACCGCTGTACTCCATATGTCTACTAGATATTCATCTATTACCATCTGTAAACCCAGTTACCCGCTCTACCGCTGTACTCCATATGTCTACTAGATATTCATCTATTACCATCTGTAAACCCAGTTACCCTCTCTACCGCTGTACTCCATATGTCTACTAGATATTCATCTATTACCATCTGTAAACCCAGTTACCCGCTCTACCGCTGTACTCCATATGTCTACTAGATATTCATCTATTACCATCTGTAAACCCAGTTACCCTCTCTACCGCTGTACTCCATATGTCTAATAGATATTCATCTATTACCATCTGTAAACCCAGTTACCCTCTCTACCGCTGTACTCCATATGTCTAATAGATATTCATCTATTACCATCTGTAAACCCAGTTACCCACTCTACCGCTTTACTCCATATGTCTAATAGATATTCATCTATTACCATCTGTAAACCCAGTTACCCTCTCTACCGCTGTACTCCATATGTCTACTAGATATTAATCTATTACCATCTGTAAACCCAGTTACCCTCTCTACCGCTGTACTCCATATGTCTACTAGATATTCATCTGTAAACCCAGTTACCCGCTCTACCGCTGTACTCCATATGTCTACTAGATATTCATCTATTACCATCTGTAAACCCAGTTACCCGCTCTACCGCTGTACTCCATATGTCTACTAGATATTCATCTATTACCATCTGTAAACCCAGTTACCCGCTCTACCGCTGTACTCCATATGTCTACTAGATATTCATCTATTACCATCTGTAAACCCAGTTACCCTCTCTACCGCTGTACTCCATATGTCTACTAGATATTCATCTATTACCATCTGTAAACCCAGTTACCCGCT